>NC_133495.1:9041669-9073551 GCF_025370935.1 Choristoneura fumiferana
GCTGATGATGATGATGACGAGATACTCCTAGATACTAATTTTAAGAAGGAGATAAGGACAGACATCTGAATGACAAAACAGCTGAATAAAAAAAATTAATACTTGCAACACTATTATTTTAAACTCTTGTGAGACATGAAAACATTACAGAATTAAGCCGTTTCACTCTCACAAAAAATCTTTAGAATTAAATAAACTATTACTTTATTAGATATCGCTCTTAAGCGATAAGGTCGCCTATTGCTTACCTTGTAATTTTCTTTCTATGTACCTATTATCTGTAGCGCTTGCTTTTTCTGGTGTACAATAAAGAGTCATTGTATTGTAAACAAGTCGGACCATTTTCGACACATAATCATGGAGTTCAATCTTCGAATTCTGTAATTTTATAAAATACTTGAAATCCCTGCAGGATAGATAAAGATACATTTTTGAGTACTCTCACAGTTTTCACAGTCAAGTGGCTCAAATTTAAAAACAGTAGCTCTAAAGCATTTAATTTAGAAAAGTATAAAGTGAACTTCCAAGTGGCTTTCATCGGAGCTTTTTAACAAAGCTTCCATTCGCTTTTGTTGCAAGTACAGTCAACGACACCGTTGAGTACGTACAACCTTCAATAAAAGCTGCTCCAACGAACGAACGCGAAACTCATGCATTACTAATATAAACGTCGACTCTTAGAGCGTTTTCACATTATCCGATCTGATATCGGTATCGGACGACGATGGACGACACCCGATAACCGACAGCATGACATGGTGCAGCACACATTGTGTGCTTTTTTCACATATTTTCGACAAAATCGTGCCGATACGGCCGGCTCAAAATGACCGCCACGCATCGGGCTCTTTAGATACACGCATAGCACACATACTTACAAACATTATCGTCCGACAGCCGTGCGATAGTACCGCCAACATATCAATGTCGGCTCCAATATCCGATAGGGGCCGGACAATGTGAAAGACAGTTACATATTTCATACATTTTACTTGCCCCGATATCGTATCGTCGTCCGATACCGATATCGGATCGGATAATGTGCAAACGCTCTTACTATACTACATACAAGTTTTAGAAAAGTTTTAGAATAACGTATGACGAAATTTAAACCAAGCTTTGCCCGCAAGTTTGCCGCTTATGTATGTTGTTGTTATGGACGATAGTTACTTTATTGACCGATAGGTGTCGCTGTACTTAAAAATAACCTAGATAACGTGTGACTGACATTTTTTTTATTGGATAAGTGCAAATCTGACTCGTGGAACCAGGATTCCGTACAAATTTGTAGGTATCAACGATTACGAATATCCAGTATTATAGCATTGCCCCTGCCCAAGCAAAATGTACATAGTGTGGGGTATTGTGTTGTACTGTATTGTATAACTCTTCATTGTACAACATTAAAAAAATTAAATTTTTTTTTCAAGAGAAAGAGATATAGGTATAAAGTGGGGTGTGGTGTGGGATTGTTCTAAACGGTCCTGACACAGACATACAAAAAAATGGATTTTCAGATTTTTATTATTACTTGTGCTATTGACAAAATAACTTTATTTAAGGGGATCCCATGCCCCAATGACCTTAGATGTGAATTCCTCAGTTTTCTTATGATTTTTGTAGCTTATTATATTAACAACAACGGCTGTAAGCAATGTAGTATCTCATATTTACTTCAAAGTTCATTGTTTTCGAGATATTTGGCATCAAAGTTGAACAATTTTAAGGCCAAAAAACTGGTTTTCTGGCCATAAGTTTTGTGTTAATTAGTTTTAAATGAAAACCCTCAAACAGTTTTTAGAGACGTCAAAGACGAACCCAAATATGTAGATTTCGTATATTTTAGGTCTTTCACGTCAATAGAGATACGAAATAAGTGTTTTTTCAGACAATGTTTAAAAAAGTCATACAAAATTAAGTATTAATTTTTTTCAAAATCCGGTAGACAAAAATGGAGATAAAATATTGGAGAACCGAATAGCCGTTTGACATAATTCTATCTGTAGTGCAAAAGTAGGAGATACGATTCAAAACTTGTCAAAAATCGATGAAAATCTCGGGGGGCTTTTTGCCGAACATTCTACACGTGTGGTCTGTGGACTAACTTTACTGAGCGGGCCTACGTGCGTTGCGCGTTCAATATGATACCGCGTTCAGGATATTGTTTGGGCTGCCACGGTATTGCAGTGCGTCGACAATGTTCGCGGAGGCGCACATGGACTGCTATTTTACCACCATGAGGAACCGATGTGCGTCTCTCCTTAACCGCAGTCTGGGCAGCACGAATCTTGAGCATATAAGCCCACCGCTGGGACTCACCGCTGCTGCAACGATACGTGCAGCAACACACGCCTGTCCTGCCGATGCCCAGTAGTCTTTACTTTTCGTTTTTAACCCCCGACGCGATAAGACGGGTGTTATAAGTTTCAATAGTGGCATATTTACTGGTCTATGTTTCGTTTAAGTCTTATTTTCTTAAGTTTTTTTTTCTATATTGTACCGTTTTTTGCCCAAATAAACATTAAACATAAGTTTGACCGCTATGTGTGTCTGTGTGTCTGTCTGTGGCACCGTAGCTCTTAAACGGGTGGACCGATTTGAATGAGGTTTCTTTTATTATAATCGGTTCAGCCGTTTTAGAGATATTGAACTTTGAAGTGACAAAGTCAGGGGATTTCCAACTTTTTGTTGCTTAGGTTAAGTATATTTATTTAAGTTGAGCTAGTGTAATTAATTATTAATACTAACCATAGCGATAAGATTAAACATAATTTGTAACTAGCTACCTTCATATCAAATTTTAAGTTTCTAGGACAAACTGGAAGTATCCTATAGATTTTTCGGTTACGGCAATTTAATATAAACACCTTCTTTTGATTGCTTTAAATCAGAAGGGGTAGGGGTATTTCACCTAAAAAAAGTTCCGTAGAAAAAGTGTCATGACAGAAGAAAGAAAAAATATATTGAAATCTAAAGTAAAGGCGTATTTGATGGATACCTACATTATAGAAAGTGAAAGTTAAGACGCATAAATACTGTATACTTGTGAATTTGTATGTTTATTTTTGTCTTGATTTGGGTACGTAAGTAAGGTAAATGTCCCAATGCTTGAAGTTGCTCTAACCGGATGGCCAAGTGGTTAGAGAACCTGACTACGAAGCTTTAAGGTCCCGGGTTCGTTTCCCGGCCGGGGCAGATATTTGCATGAATAATGCGAATGTTTGTTCTCGGGTCTTGAAGGTTTAATATGGATTTAAGTGTGTATTTAAAGAGTGCTGTCTTCGCCAACAAACTGCTTTGGCGAAAACATTTTTAAGTTGTTATTTTTGTAAAATGTTGTTTGTTTAGTTTTTTGCAGGGATTATTTATATAGCTATTGTAATATTTGTGTGTCTTTTATACTAAGTATCTAAGCCTTAGCTATCATTTTGCCATTTACCTTTGCAAGTAAAGAATACCATTTAGCTCCCGGCCTGTAACTTCTTATAACTAAGAAGTTATATCGATTGTATATATTTATTTGTATTTGTGCATTTGCTGTACGTGTTTGATGCTTAAATAGCCAAACTTTGAACTGATTTTCGACTCCCCCACTCATCACCGAAATAGCTTTAATCGCTTTACAAACTTATTGTAATTTGATTTAGGTTATTTTAAGAAACAATCCAGTTAGATCCAGTTTAACTCAGGTCATCAAAAAGACTCATCATCATCATCATCATCATCCCAGCCTATATACGTCCCACTGCTGGGCACAGGCCTCCTCTCAGAACAAGAGGGCTTGGGCTATAGTTCCCACGCTGGCCCAGTGCGGATTGGGAACTTCACACGCACCATTGAATTGCTTCGCAGGTTTGTGCAGGTTTCCTCACGATGTTTTCCTTCACCGCAAAGCTCGTGGTAAATTTCAAATGTAATTCCGCACATGAATTTCGAAAAACTCAGAGGTGCGAGCCGTGAGAGGTGTGAGGTGAAGCCGTGGTGGCCTAGTGGTTTGACCTATCGCCTCTCAAACAGAGGGTCGTGGGTTCAAACCCCGGCTCGCACCTCATCAAAAAGACTACAGAAAAAAAATAAAACTTTTTTTATTTTAAGCACGAAGACGTCCTCTCGGCCCAGCTCGTCGCACGAATAAGTACATTGCGTGGGAGGGGGAGAGAGCGAACGCGGTGCGGCGGCGTGGGGAAATAGCATGTCAATGCAAATTGAGTGATTGTCATATGTTATCTAAAATCAGGACTAAATTAATAGGCTGTCGGGACGCGGGACGATATCATCGAAATTGGGACTGTCCCGGCAGAATCGGGACGGGTGGCAACTCTGCCCTAAAGCGGTCTCAAGTTTACGGACTTTGACGTAACTTACAAAGGAAATTAAACCCAATAAAATATACTAGAAAATGTAATGACAGAGCTTGTACCCGTAGCGCGAATAACGATTGCTCCTAGCAGAAGTCTAGGTAGCATGGCGACTTCGACCTTCTTACTGTCTAACGCATTCAGAAAAGCTCCAAGTAGTTGGGGACAACCCAGTTTTTTTTGCCGGTGAGAATCCCAGTTTTTCTTGTCAGCCGTCTGCAATTGTTTTTTCCCGACTGCACGCCATATACAATTAAAAAATTTAAAAACAAGTAAACAATATATTTGCCAAAAAATCACAGGGAAACTTATTACGAAAAGGTTCCACCCTGGTAGGTGATTAAGTTTCCTTGACTGTACTTGATAATTTTGGTAGATTGTGTATTACTATGGCCTTCCCGTCTACGTCTACGTCTTCCCGGTTTGCGGTCGCAACTCCAAAACCTTACTGCCCCTTCAGCCGTCGGTTTCCTCGGAGCTACGTTTAGTCAGCCAAATATGTGGTTTACCACCCTAAAGTTTATTATCGTTTGCATTATACAAAACAGTAATGCCAATAGACGTGTCTGTCAACTTGAAAGTTCGAATTTAGCGACATATTCATTTGATAGGAACTTGTTTAAAAATTGATAGACCACTTATTTGGCTGATGGTTAGTCAAGGGCAAAGATATCGACACAGCCAAAGTTGCAAAAATATGTATACACGACTTTATGTAGCGCAGGCCCCCTGCGACAGGGTTCCGACGGGTGTCGCGTCCGAGCTTGTTGCGGTTTATTTATTTATGCTCCGTTTGATTTAGGGTTTGGATTAGCGGTCAATTGTAACACACGTTTCTCAGTATTTCGAACACAATTGGACTAAAAATACCTACATGTACATTTATTAGCGGCATCTGTTATGTTTTTTATTGTAAAAGTTAACACAGTTTTTAATAGTTTCGTTGCTTCGTTTAAAAGCGTGTGCAAATTTCACCGTGAAGTTCCGAATGTCAAGATAAATTGAGTATAGCAATATGAGAATGATTATATTAGGATCACATTGTACAAACAAATTTTAGAGACTCCTTAACTCAAAAAATCTTTTTAATTTAAGATTAGAAGCTAAGGTTAATCAAGTAATTATGCAATTTTTATTGAAATAAACAGTTTAAAGTTTAAGTTTAAATGCACTTAACATTAAGGCCGAGTATACATATTTTTGCAACTTTGGCCGTGTCGCTATCTTTGCCTTGACTGTACCTAACAGATTCTCCTGTGGAGCTTCTCATCTCTGATTTGATCACGCAGGTAAACTCCAAATACAGCCCGCTCCGTCCTCTTTGATTTACTTTGAGCTTTCTCATGAAGCCCTTTGCCGAAATTACATGACCGAATTTCAGCATCCCTTGCAAAAAGCCCGTGCAATGAGGGCTATCGTTTTTTGTCTCACTAGATGGCGCAATGTTGCGTGAGGTTTTTAAGTGTGCCTTTCAGAGTCTGTTATTACGGCCGTTAAAACAAAGTTTAGATTAAAATCATATTTAAAACAACTTAAAACCGTACCATAAAAATATCCAGCAACCACAGTGTTGCTTAGTCCCGTTTTGTTCGGAAAAACAGGGAGGACAAAAGTTTCCGAAAGACAAAACTGTCTCAAAACACAGACATTCATTGCCCGTAACGCATCATTGTCATAATTAATTTCAGGTTATGCAAAATATTCACAAAAAAATCTTATTATAAATAAACCCGCGTAGCTCACCCAAAAACTATGAGATTTGACATTCCGGAGCCCTCACGCTACACTAGCGCCTCTAGCGGCGAATTCACTCGCGATAGCCCTCATTCTGTTTCACTTACTAGTTTTTCCCTTTAGCGCTACGGAACCTTAAGAACCGCAGTTCTTATTAGGAGGGCCGTAAGCCTACGAAAAATAAAGCTATTTGTTACCTGTTCTAACTTTCCCTTGGAAAAGAGCGGTTTTATCGTTCCAATCTAAACTTTACCTCCTTTTCTATTCTGTGATAGATACACGAAATGAAATGTGTCGCCTTGTTCTAGCTCCTGCAGGGCTACTACGAAACTCGAAACTCGAAGTTCGTATCGTACCGTCCCTCTCGCTCTCGTATTAAATAGTATAAGTGTCAGAAGGACCGCACGACACGAACTTCGAGTTTCGAGTTTCGTAGTAGCCCTGCAGGCCTGTAGCACGCGAACTGCGCAGTGGAATGACAAGACAGTATTGTCATTCATTTAGTTTCCTAAATTTAATTAGGAACATGCTAGTTGTACAGTGTGTGCTTTAACTGGGTCAATGACATTAAATTATACAGTCTGGAATGGTGATTTAAGGAGGTGATACACTGAGATATTACAAAGGCCTTGTACTTATTAGTTTTTTATTAAAATGTTTTAGTTAAAAGTGTGTTTGTTTTCAAAAATACACAGAACAAGGAAAGGTGCCCGTATAAAATAGTATGTAGACAAAGTATATACTTAAGTATTGACATAATAATACTAATAAAGTACCCATATTTTAAAAGCACAAAATGCCTCAAACGACACAAGTATGTAGGCATCAGTAGTGCCTATATTTTTGAGCCGTTTGGGGTAGAAACCATTGGTCCTTGGGTTTTGAGTGCTTTTAATATTTATACCTAAATCATTGTCGTCCAAATTAATTACGGTTTCGGGTGACCAGAGGGCTGGCTTTTTCTTAGCACAAAGATTAAGCATTGCCATACAGCGTGGTAATGCTGCCAGCCTTCTGGGCACCTTACCACCTGGCAGTGATTTTGGGCAACTTTTTTATTTATAAGTTTAGTTTGTTTGTAGTTTTAGTTACCTTTATTACCTTTATTTTGTTTTGTACTGTGCTATGTTTTATTAATAAAGTAATCTTTTATAGAAAGCACAAAACACACACACAAAATGACTTTTACTAAGCTAAAACTAAAACACTAATGTTAAAGTAAAAGTAATGCTCCTTGACTAAATAAATAGTACAGTTACAACCTTTTTTATTAGTATCACGTGCCATTATAATCTGACAAACGAAGTGATAAAAGTTATTCGCTGACAATGTTCAAAACTTTAATTAGAATGTCAAATATAAAGTTATATTTTGATTAATTAAAAAAAAACGGGCAAGTGCGAGTCGGACTCGCGCACCGAGGGTTTCTTACACATTTATAGGTAGGTATGTAAGTACACGGAAATCGTGTCTTGAAGATATTATGTAGTATGGGTGACAATGTTAGTACAGTCAGCAAAAAAGCTTGTATTAAAATTGAAATTTTTATGGTTAGGCGTCCACCCAGTCCGCGTCAGCTAGCGTAGGCCCTTACTGTTCTTTATCTAGATTGTGATTGCGTGCAGCCGTCGTTATGAGCGGCTAAAGTCCCGCCCAGAGCGTAATCCCACAGCTTTATTTGAGCTGTCAAATTGCGTTTGTGTTTTGGTTTGACAGGCAGGGGTGACTTGCTGGAAAATAAGAAAGGGTATCCGTAGGATATGATTACATAATAAATGAAATTATGTGGAAAAGTAAATAAATATGATAATAATCGGATCCTGGCTTTTTGATGGAATATTTTGAACTGTTTCATGTGGACGTATGTCTTTTTTTAAACTGTCAACTATTCAGGATATATTTCAGGATTATCCTATCCTCGTCGTGATGCAACTTGAATCATCTGTAAAAGATGCCAAAGCCTGTTATTATAAACACTGTTTAAGTCATATTGTCAGACATTTTACACGTGCAGCCTGTGGGTGAGATTCACACAAAGGGCATTAAGAGTGCAATATAACAATATTCTCATAATGCTGTTGCGGCTACCAAGGCACTGTAGTGCGTCCGGCATGTTCGCCGAGGCAAGAATGGATGACTTTTTTGCCATTAGGCGAAAAAGGATAGCCTCTTTATTGCACCGAGTGCGTGGTAGCGAGCGCCTCGATTGTCCGCTCGTGAAGTATTGGGTGGGGGTTGTGATTGGAAGGGAAAAATAGGAAATTACAACCTTGATTCCTATATACGTCTCAGATATCCTCCCAAGACAGCCGCCTATTTTTTTTGTGTCTTAGTATTAGTTAACAATTTCTACTAACATAGTATGTAAGTGCCTTTATAACTGACACCTAATATGGATCTCATGGTCTGAAATAAACGGTTTTTATTTTATTTATTTATTATTATTATTATTATTATCCTATAGAACCTTATATGTTACGGTAATGTAGCAATTCAGAAGTACTTATTCAAGTACTTTAAAAAAAAATATAACAAAAATTGAACCGACTACAAAAAACCATGAAAATAATTATACCTAACTATAGTAATCTATGTACCTCACCT
The DNA here is from genome assembly GCF_025370935.1 of Choristoneura fumiferana. Classification (NCBI taxonomy): domain Eukaryota; kingdom Metazoa; phylum Arthropoda; class Insecta; order Lepidoptera; family Tortricidae; genus Choristoneura; species Choristoneura fumiferana. Next base: position 9,050,366 of record NC_133495.1, read on the forward strand.
ACGCACTTTATATTGGGCTTCAATCACTCCTGCTGGCTCGTGCTGAGGCACCGACCGACTTCGACATGAAAATTATTTTCATGGGACAACTCAATGGGACTAGCGGGACAGACGGGTTTTTTGTAGTCGAAAATTCGAAATAAATGGAATATCTGTCTTGCTATAGTATAGTTTTTATCCCGGAAATTTGCAAAGTCCACGGGATAGTGGTAAATGAATTCTGCCCGGACGGGGTCGCGGAGAACAGCTAGTAAGTAGTATATATTATTCAAAGTAAGAAAACTTTTCATTTCAAATGGAAGCATCGTATGAATAATTCACTCCTTGAACACTACATTCAATCCAGACAGATCATTCGTATTCATGCACATTCCATATGATGAAAGGCGAGAGAGATATATTTCAAACATGAAATGCAATGGTTGACAGTAAGTGAAAAGTCTAGATTTTATCGATGTTTTTAATTTACCATGTCAAAATCATCATCATCATCCCAGCCTGTGTATTTTTTTTTATTCGACTGGATGGCAAACGAGCAAATGGGTCTCCTGATGGTAAGAGATCACCACCGCCCATAAACATCTGCAACACCAGGGGTATTGCAGACGCGTTGCCAACCTAGTGGCCTAAGATGGGATACCTTACGTGCCAGTAATTTCACCGGCTGTCTTACTCTCCACGCCGAAACACAACAGTGAAAGCACTGCTGCTTCAAGGCAGGATTAGCGAGCAAGATGGTGGTAGCAATCCAGGCGGACCTTGCACTGTGCTTGTGTATGTCCCACTGCTGGGCACAGGCGTCCTCTCAGAATGAGAGGGCTGGGGACTTAATTCCCACGCAGGCCCAGTGCGAATTGGAAACTTTACCACTTACCATTAACTGCTTCGCAGGTTTCCATTTCCTCTTGCCTTATATTATGTAAATTTAATGAAAAACGTTTTTAAAAACACAGTAACTGTTACATACTTATGATACCAAAAGCATGTAAATAATCATATTATTATGTCCTTGCTAATTGTAACATATTTGTTGTGACTTATTTTTCAAAAGTGTTTTTCAATAAAAATAAACACGGCAAGATCGCTTACCGTCTTTCTATTGCTAAAAAAACGAAGTATAGTTTTCTTCAACACGAACTTAATTTTTTGTTTTATAGTACGTTGAGTACTGTAGTGGACAGACGGTGCACTATCCTAATAATACTCTATTAAATTAAGAAAAACACTTCTTTAAGATATTTTCATGTGTATTTCCAAATAACTCGCTACGTTGGCAGCTCGGATACAAGTCTCTTGTTTAACACCCGTGCGTCCGTTCTATATTATTATTCAAAAATAGAACTATGCTGCCAGTCTTAAATGAACGTAAGCAAGAAGTTAGTACAGTGCATAGTACTATAGGTTTTAGGCTGCGTCATAAAGATATATTATATGCGATGTGAGAAATGTGTTTTACTTCATTGATATTGAACTCCGCAATTAACACCTGATTAAATAAATAAAGAAATGCTTTATGACCGGAATTCCGGGGTGAAGATCCGATTAATTGATAGTTTTCGAAAAATAGAACATTTAAAAGTCCACTTAAAACATTTATATTACGAAAACAAAAACAAAAACATAATAGTCTCTGAGCAAAGCCGCGGACTGACGGACAGACAGACAGACATGGCGATATTGGCGATAGATACTCTAAGAGTTCCGTTTTTGCCATTTTGGCTACGGAATCCTAAAAACGGACTCGCAAACACATTCATTTATATCAACACACAGCTAGCGACTGCCTTATTCCAAGCTTCGGTAAAAATGTACTATTGCCAACTAGTGTCAGGTCAGTCAGGACTAACGGACTAACTAGTTATTTGATAGCATTGAAGATAAGTGCTATAGAGCGCCTGCATTTCCTGGTGTCGGTAATCGATCCCCGCATATCGAATTACTAATGCTAAGCTACGTGTACAAGGGAGCTACTACGAAATTCGAAGTTTGTCGATACAACAAACGACGGAGAAGTTTGACGGTACGATTACCGTCCCTCTCACTCTCGTATTAAATACTAAATATTAGTGTAAGCGGGACGGCAAAATACGAAGTTCAAATTTGGCACTTCATGGTATTATATAGGGCTAGTTTGCTTGAAGCAATTTGTTTTCGTTCGATGTTGGTCCTTTCAAAGTTAAAATAACTTTCTTCGATCTAGGCTAATAAGCTTTCGAGGGTATTCTGGCAAAACAGAATAAGTGCAATTTAAAAAAAAAATGGTTACATACATTTATTTATCTAGCAAAACCGTATAAATAAATAAATATTGTGCAACTTATCCGGTTCTGCCAGAATAGCCTCGATTTATGAATTTCATAAATCTATCGCAGGTTTGGTAAAACTTGGAGAAGAGCTCGGCAAGAAACTCAACAAGGTAGAAATATAAAAAAAAATGTTTATTGCCAAAAATAAATTCGTTAAACTTAAAGTTACTTAGGAAGTTAGCATAGGATTTAATTACTCAATGACTTAGGTACACACTAAGCAAGTAATCACTACGTTTGACTTACGTTTATTTGCATTAAAAATGGTGTCTGTTTTGGTGGTATAGGGATTTATAATTTCACACGCTTCTGTCACAATACGACATGTAAATTTGAATTTCGTTACTATATTCGTACGTTTACGAGTACAAGCTTATATCTAAGTTGTCCTGTTAGTTATTTGGGTCAAATCTTGGAAGTTCATTTTTACCCACTTCCATAGCAGTCGTCGGATTGAATTAAAATTTGATATCTGGGGGCACGGTTGTGCCCCCGCCAAGACAAGCGCCAAGCAAACACTGCCGTACCATTCTTTACTGGAACCATTTCGCCGCATTTCGCTGAAAACCTCTGGATGAGACCAGAACGCAGATTTTTTCGTCATCCAGTAAGCTATAATCACATACTTACTTAAAATCCAAAATTTTAAGTCTGTAGGTCATTTAGTTCCGAAGTTAAGCGAAAGCAAAGTTTCGCTTTTATGACACTCACTCACTCACTCATGATCATCTAATTAGAACTAGTACTTCCCGTAAACTGAGAGAGCTGAAATTTGGTACAGAGTTAGGGTTTAATGGCCACATAAAGGAAAAACTATAAAAACTAGGATAATCGAAGATCTGGAGTTCATGGTGACCCTGATTAGAAAACACAAGAGTTCACCCAAACTATTAGAGATCGACATACCGCCTTTACAATAAATATTCAACTTGGTGGGCCGCTTCATTTGATAATAAGTAATAAGCCCACGTTTCTACAACAAGAAGTGAAATCCCACCAAAAACTTTCAGTAAAAAACTAGCCAAGTCTTGATGGAGCTGCTTGTTTATCTCTAAAAAGAAATGAAATCTAGACAAAGTCGTGCCAAGTCTAAGGTTCCTTACTGCGATTTCTTTATTATTATAGTTAACGTTGTGTGACTTGGCCGTTGACTTGTACCCACTCACGTATAAAGAATGTTTATATTGTCCGCGTATTGAGCCTCAACGACTTTGTCTACATTTCTTTACTTTTTAGAGATAAACAAGCAGCTTCATCGAGACTTGGCTAGTTTTTTACAGAATGTTTTTGGTAAGATATTATGTACCTAAGTAAATTAATCTGGTAGCAAAGTTCTGGTGGTCCAGCCAGGATCGTCTCCGCAGGACGGAGCTCTTCAACGGTTAATGGCATGGACTTGAAAGCTGATACGGAAATGTAGTTTGGATGACAAACAGGTACTACGTATTAAATAACGACAATCGCGTTACCCGCACTTTCGTTTTTGTTTCCCTATAAATATACTACGTCTGTCGCTATCTTTCCTATTGGTCCCTTTTTATCGCTACCCGTATTGTATTTGTGCGAAAGGGATGAATGTTTTATGTTATCGTGTCTCCGATCGAACCTTTGTTTTGGTGTCCTAATCCGGTTCAGTAATTTGATAATCATTGTTATCGTAGCTAAACCGTTTGAAATTCTACGTACCGTCAAGGTCAAAGATATCGACACGGCCAAAGTTACAAAAATATATATACATGACTTTATGCACTTGATATTAAGGCCGTGTATACATATTTTTGCAACTTTGGCCGTGTCGATATCTTTGCCCTTGACTGTACCTGCCTCGATGACCAAGCATTGCACAGTTTATTTTATGTTAAATAGTGTTTTAGGGTTCCGTACCCTACCCAAAGGGTGCCAACGGAACCCTACTGAGACTGCTGTTCGTCTGTCCGTCCGTCTGTCACAGGGCTCTATCTCTTGAGTCGTAATAGTTAGACACTAGAAATTTTGACAGATTATGGCCGCTATAACAACAAATACTAAAAACAGAATTAAATAAATATTTAAAAGAGGCTCCTATACAACAAACTTGATTTTCCCTTTTTTTTGATAATGTCTAATGTTGTATAGGTACTTAATGGTACGGAGCCCTTCGTGCGCGAGTCCGACTCGCACTTGGCCGGTTTTTTTAAAGATGAGAAAGATTTAGAGAGAGAAAGAGATAGAGTGAGAAAGAGAGAGAGAGAGAGAGAGAGAGAGAGAGAGAGAGAGAGAGAGAGATTTATTTGCGCATATTCGATACACATAAATAAACATCAGAGGGAAAGAATATAAAATTAACATCAAATAGTATAACCGGGGCCACTCAGCATAATGTTGCGGCAGGCCGCCACGTTGTTTTTTCCGGATAACAGCTAATTTATAATAAGTAGGATATAAAGTAAGATTATTTTACGTTCTTGGCAAGCTAAACAATAATTCATATCTATTATGTTGCCAAATTTCCATTTTCATCAGGAAGAGCGAACAAATATTCAAGAATTATTCAAATTATGATATTCTGCTATGATTTGTTGTATGCTAACCAATTATAATATTTATTTTTTTCTATGAAATACTTGGGTAATAAATCATTGGTAAAAAAATATATATATACACACGCACGCACGCACGCACGCACGCACGCACGCACGCACGCACGCACGCACACACACACACACACACACACACACACACACACACACACACACACACACACAAACCATCACGCCACGCCTGCCTGGGTAGGCAGAGCACACGAAACGTTACCGCTTCGGAGCTACTTTTATCAATTGTTATAGGATTTAAGTTTAACAAAAACGCTACAATAGTGACAGGTATACTTTATAGTATATGAGTAGCTACCATATTAATATGTTAGACTTTAAATTCCATTGCTCAAAGCGCTAAGACTATGAAATGCTTGTGTTTGTACACACCATTACCCTCTACGGGGACGGGTAAATTCTTAGAGTATTCAACTAACCGGAGACGTCAATAATGGTAGGTACACCATATAAGCATCAGACTATGCCAATTGCGCACTGCTACGTCTATACGATACATTATGATGTTCCGTCCTCTTCTACATAATCCTACTAAATTATAAATGCGAAAGTGTGTGTGTGTGTGTGTGTGTGTGTGTGTGTGTGTGTGTGTGTGTGTGTGTGTGTGTGTGTGTGTGTGTGTGTGTGGTTTGTTAATCGTTCACGCTAAAATGCCTCGACGGAATTGGATGTAATTTGGTATGTAGACCGCTGGATATTTGGAATATCACATAGGTTCCTAGTTGACTCATCATCATCCCAGCCTATATACGTCTCACTGCTGGGGTTTACTAATGATTCGGCGAAAATTATTTAGCAAATTATTAGCTCCCAAACTATTTATCCCATATTTTTATTTAGGCGAAATGTTATTTCCCAACTCAACATTTCGCACTAATATCATTTCCCAACTAATCATTTGATAAATTATTATAATGCAAATTATTACCTGGGATTTTTTTAAGATGTCGTTTATGTTTTGGTCAAACGTATTGATTGGCATACCTTAACTTAGCAACATATTGAATGGCATATACAACCTACTTTCCTAGTGGCAGTTATCCTGGCTGCTATAAAAAAAAACCTAACATCGAAGGCTAAGGCGGGAGCTACGCTCCGCTTCGCTCCCGCCTTAGCCTTCTGAACCTAAACTATCCAAGTCGCTTCTGCTCCGAGCCGTCTTGCTCGCTCGCTTCGCTCGCTCGCACAAATTTTAAAGTAAAACTTAGCAATATAAAAATTGGCCAAATGTTATTTGACAATTTGTTATTCGCCTTAGCCAATCATTTGCTACATAATTATTTGCCACATAAAAGTGTGATGAAGTAAAATTTTGCAATATAAAATTGTTGCGTAATAAAAAAAATGCGGAGTAAAGTTATGCCAACGAATTGTTTGCCAAATGAAACTTTGGCGAAAGATTGGTTGCTAAGTGAAATTTGGCGAAACATATTTCGCCGAAAAGGCAGTACACCCACTGCTGGGCACAGGCCTCCTCTCAGAACAAGAGGGCTTGGGCCATAGTTCCCACGCAGGCCCAGTGGGGATTGGGAACTTCACACGCACCATTGAATTGCTTCGCAGGTTTGTGCAGGTTTCCTCACGATGTTTTCCTTCACCGTAGCTCGTGGTAAATTCCAAATGTAATTCCGCAGATGAATTTCGAAAAACTCAGAGGTGCGAGCCGGGGTTTGAACCCACGACCCTCTGCTTGAGAGGCGATAGGTCAAACCATTAGGCCACCACGGAGATCTAGAGTTGACTACGGAACCCTAATAAAAAGCTTGGTAATTAGTAGAATTTGTATGACGACTCTGGTTGATTTAGTGCTCTAAGGGTAAATTACGTGATGTCTGTATAAAAGACTGCTAAGCCTGATTTAAGACCGTCTAATATAAATGGGACGGGTCTTATACATAACGGCCTTAAGATTAGGGAAATACATTTCTACGGAAACCTCCAGTTGTCAACAATGGGAGGATTTCTTGAACAGTTATAAAAAGGCGTTCAATTTATTCATGATTTTTGTAAGAAATAACATATTTTAGGTGAATCCCCCCCTCGTGTATTGAATACAGATTTTCGTTTTGTTGTTGTTGACTAAAATGTCGAAATGTTGCCAAAGATAACTTTTACACTTTTACAAGCTTTTCTTATACCGATATTTCCTTATTCCGCACACAAATGGCCAAAGCTGCAATGAGCAAGATGACTAGAATTTGGCAAAACAGAAGCATCTCTGATACCACTAAGATGAGAGTTATGCGATCTCTGGTCTTCTCGATCATTCTGCATGGCTCTGTATCGTAGTCTTTTCGTGCGGCTGACCGGAAAAAGATCGAAGCATTTGAGATGTGGTGTTGGAGGAGGATGCTACGCATACCGTGGACAGCAAAGAGAACCCACACATCCATTCTCGACCAGCTGAATGTCAGAACCAGATTGTCCACCACCTGCTACCAGCGAGCACTCGCCTATTTTGGCCATATCGCTCGAAAGGAGTCAGACAACCTCGAGAAACTGATAGTGCTAGGCAAAATAGAGGGGAAAATGCCCAGAGGACGGTCACCAACCCGATGGTCGGATCAAATTAAGGCGATCACGGGGCTCACTTTGTCTGCAGCGCTGAAACAGGCCGAAGACAGAGTGGTGTAGAAGCGTCAACGTCTCCGTAAAGGCTTTTCAAGACGGGAACGACCTTCAGGAATGAAGAACACAACGAAGAAGAAGAGAGATACCGATATTTCCATATATGAAATTTGTTATGAAGGTAGCTGTAATAGATTGAAAATACAAACTGAAATATAGATGCACAGAAAAACCAGAAAAATAAGACCATCACTGGGAATCGAACCCAGGTCCTCGGTATTCCGTACCGCGTGCTATACCGCTACACCACTGATGGTCAACGGTACCGACACGAATTTCCCCTATGCACCTCATATCTCAGTGATGGTCTTATTTTTCTGGTTTTTCTGTGCATCTATATTTTAGTTTGTATTTTCAATTTAGGTTTTACGGGATGACCGTAAAAGTAAAAATTTGGAATTGAAATAAAAAATACAAAAAGATTCCAAAAAACCAATCTTAGCTGTAATAGCACGACTAAGAAGACAATCATTTTTTTTGTTGGTAATCTAAAATAAACAAGGCTTTGCTAACACTGGGTAAACATCGATATTTTAAAATTTTATGGAAACCTCGGTGCGGGAGTCCAACTCGCACTTAACCGTTTTTTAATTCTTCAAATTAAAAATGCTTAACTGGGGGTTTTCAAAAATAAGTGTCCCCGTTCTTTTTTTAATTTTGGAAAAGAATTGATTTTCCTACTCAGAATCAAGAGCACAATCGATTCCGATCGTTTAAAAAATGTCCCCATTTTTTCATACAAAATTTTATAAGTCTGTTTTGTCACGCCCATACTTTACTGAGTGTATGAAAAAAACTGCCATTTTTGGGGCCATTTTTAAACTATTCAAATCGATTGTGCTCTTGATTCTGAGTAGGAAAAACCATATTTTCTTTTATCCAAAATTTGACATTAACTCATTCATTAATTCATTCTTCTTTTAAGTATGTAATCAGTTCTTTTTGTAGCTGTGTGTCATTTACTTCAACTCTCGTGGCACTACCTATATTAAGTACAAGTCGATTTACAAGAGCTGGCACAAATGGATTGAACGAAAAAATTACACTTATCCAATTTTGGAGGAAAATGAATGATGCGTGTCATTTTCGTATTGGAGTGAAACATTAATCCTTCATTCAATCCATTCGTGCCGCTCGCTCTTGTGAATCGATCTGTACTTATAGATACTATTCATACGTTGGGTTATAAAGGGTTCCGTAAATCGGCAGTTCCAGTGTCCCAGGAAGCAGTTAATCACGTGAAGGTGTACGGAACATAACGATGCTGCCAACCACTCCAACATTACAGGCATACAACTTACAATTGAGTGAATAGTCCATTTTCTGGAAACAATCATTGACAGATAAATGAATTATCATTATTTAAGTATGTATTTATCTATATAAGTATGTTTATCCGTTGCCTAGTATCCATAGTACAAGCTTTGCTTAGTTTGGGACTAGGTCAATTGGTGTCAAGTGCCCATGATATTTATTTATTATTTATCGTTTTTTTCTCTAGCGCTCGTCTCATTACACTTGGTCTTTACATCCTACTAAATTATTAATGCGAGTGTTTGTATGTATGTTGTGTACGTTTGATACTCCTTATAGGGCTTTCCGCTTTGCACTCCTTAGTCAATAAAATCTTAAATAATAAAGATTATTTATAAAATATAGTCAAGTGTCCAACAACGAAACACATAAAATTCAAAATCTCATAAATCGTTTCGGGTGGCATATACAGTATTCTTAAGGAATGTGTAGTAAGTCATCAAAAAAATCATCATTATCATCATCCCAGCCTATATACGTCCCACTGCTGGGCACAGGCCTCCTCTCAGAACAAGAGGGCTTAAAAATAAAAAGTAAAAAATGGGAAATGTTTCACTGTGTCCACAGTGGTGTACAGAATGAAACATTACATATTTAACAATGAAACGTGAAACTAATACATATAATCTGTTTCATAATTTTAAGACATATTTATGCACGAATATAATCAAAACAGTTTTAATTACTTTAACTTTAATCAGCCTCATTAAATGTCCCATGCGTAAATGTTTCATTGTTGATTACCTAAGGTATTTTTATATTAACCTCCAATTTTGGCCTGATAAATTGTGTCACTTTAATACGTGATGTAGTCCACGATAATCTACAAAATATGTTAATATTAGGAAAGTATCAAATATATTGAATTTCTAACCATAATTTAATGAAAAATCTACAAAAAATGCTAAAAATATTTTTGTGCCAATAATACTGAAAAAGCTCCGTAGACACGTGTTCCTCCACGTGACGCCGATGCAAACTGGAGTACAGTGGGGGGTTCTCAAGGGTTTCCTTACGCCAGGGTTTCTCAAACTTATGGCTCCACGTACCCCTGTTAAAGTTTCTAGACGATAGCGAACCCCTACAAAGAAAGTAATAAAATTGACTGTTCGAGAAACTAAAAATAAAAAATACAAAAAGACTCCAAAAACCAATCTTCATCATTGTGCGAGAAAGGGAAGTGGACTGTATAGAAATTTCGAAAGAGCAACGAGAGGAAAGTCGGGATGGTGAAGGAACGTGCCGGAAGCAAAATATGGCGTCCCGCGACAAATTAATAAATAAAATGAAAAAGCACGCGAAATAATAGCTGCTGTAGGAAGCTCTCACCTGAGAACTCCTCGTCTGCTGCAGGGCAGGATCTTAGGGCGTCGGTAACGGGCACCGTTGGCTCGAAGTCTTCAGCTCCTCCGGAATCACTGTTAACTCTTACCTCTGGTGTCGTACTTAGCCTTCAGATCAGCGCAGGGTGCAGGGAGGTTTCAGCAGCAGCACTGAGCTTACGTTAAATTTAAAAACTACGGTTTGAAGGAAAGCTTGTAAAGTTTGGGCAGCGTAACGGCTGTTACAATTCAAATTCTTAAAATAATATTAAAAAATAGAGAATGAAAAAGCTCTCCAGCTGACGAGTCAGCTGGTTTTGTTATCGAAAAAGTGGAGGGAGCGGTTATTCGGATGTCGGTAGTTATAACAATTAAGGTGTGGCCACCGTGAATAAAAATATTAGGATGTAAAGGCTCCTGACATCTGGCAATACTGAACATTTCCGCCCACCAAAATACGCTGTATTTTAACTAGGTTAAACGATAAAAAAAAGTAAATAAAGAGATGGAAAGTAGGATTACTACGAGCGATAGTAGCGATGGAGTTAGGTAGGCAGGGGGCAGTGCTTTACGACTGGTCGTTTATAAAGACCGCAAGCGGTGCGCACGGTCACGACGCGCACTATGCCGTCAGCTCCAGGATGGGTATCTACGATGCGACCTAAAGGCCACTTCATGGGGCTGGTTTGTTCGTTAAGGACAAGGACTAGTGCGCCCTTTTCTCGGGCAACCTGCCTATCGTGCCATTTCATTCGCTGCTGCAGCGTATGCATGTATTCTTGGGACCACCTTGCCCAGAAATCTTGATGCATTTTTTTTCCTTGATCGGAAACTAGTCTGCGACAGTGTCCGCGGCGTGCTACGAAACGTCTTAGTGCGGCGAGGAACGCTTCTGTCGTAAGTTCGGTGGCGAGTTCTGCATGAACGGCCTTCGTAGCTGTGCATACAAAGACGCAAATGTACGCTTTGTACGTTTTATTTCCCCGCCCACGACCGAGAGATACGTCGAAAGGTCCGCCGTAGTCGACGGCGGCGCTTAAGAACGGTTTTAATGCGTTAATTCTGTAAGAAGGGAGGTCCCCCATGAAAGGTGCAGACGCGCTTGCAGGACGAACGCGAAAGCATTTTAAACATTTCGATACGACTGACCGGATCGCGCGCTTTGGCGAGAGTATCCAGAAATTCTTAGCGAGCAAGTTTTGAAGCGTTTGTACTCCCGGATGCATAAATTTTTGGTGGTACTCTTCAATTAAAGGCACGGTTAGACGGTCGTCTCGAGGTAGAAGCAACGGGTGCTTTATATCGAAGTCGACGAATGCGCGAGATAGGCGACCGCCCACCCTCAAGAGGCCCGCATCATCTACGAAAGGCGATAATTTTTTTAAGTTTTCGATAGAGAATTAATTTATGAGCTTTCAAAAGTTCGATTTCCGACGAGAAGTGATTCATTTGAGAAAACTTTATTAAAGCCATAAGGGCTCGCGTGACCTCCACCGGGGTTATGGGGCCGGTGATGGCCTTATTTTTAGATAAGCGGTGTTTTAAGTTATGGATGTAACGTAGGCAGTATGCCACCACACGTTCTAAAGTTTTTAACGACGAGAATTTATTCAACAATATTACGGATGGGGTTTCTTCACTAGAACGTGCGACCAGAGGGACCAGTTTTTGCTCACCGAGATAAGAATCTGTATCGACTGAGGAGGCTGACCGTGGCCAAGCGTCAGCTTCGGCAGAACTAACCCGGATCCTAGCTTCCGGTGGCTTCCTTCTACGCCAAAGGATGCGTTGGTATTCCGCGTCCTCCGGGAACACTAATATCTGCCTATACATCTGCTTTACATCAGCAGTGAAAACCACGGCGTGCCACCGGAAACGAAGAAGCAAGTGGAAGATATTTTTTGTAGTTTGGGTCCCGCTAGCAATGTGTCGTTTAATGAGATACCTCGCACGTCCCTGGCGCTGGCGTCGAATACCACGCGGAGAGGGGTACTAGTTGAAGAGAGCCTCAGAATCCCGTGATGAGGAATGTAAAAACAATGACCGCTATCGTTTGCCGGAGGGTCACACCTTTCCAGATGACCACACGCCTCGTAATCCTCCATGAATGCCGCATAACTCTTCGAAAGTTCCGAGTTTAGCTGAAGCTTCTTTTCCAACAATGAGAAGCGCTTAAGCGCGATGGCACGAGAGCCGTTGAAAATTGGTTTACTTGTAAGGTCGGCGAAGGGTAGTGGAACAATATACCTACCCTCTTCCGTACGACGATAATTCGTGGCAAAATGTTGCTCACACAATGCGTCATTTTTCGATAGAAGGACATTGGTCGAGGTGTGAACGTCCTCCAACTCCCAAAACCTCCGAATGGAGTCATCTAACGATAGGTTTTCTGTGATTTTTGTAGTGACATGACAACTGCCACGACGAGGACGAGAAATATCCAATGCGCCACCACCCATCACGATCCAACCGAATATGGTTTTGATAACCGTTGGCTGACCCGGGTCACCCTGGATCAATCCTGGACGTAACGATGATGCGAACACGTCAACGCCTAGCAGCATGTCGATCGGACCCGGTTCATTCCAACACGGGTCCGCGAAGGCCAGGTCTCTATTCGTTAACCACGACGACGGTTTAATATGTCCGGTTGGCATGTCGGAACATATAGTCGGCAAAACATATGCCTCGAACGAAAATGTACTATTATGTTCATCAGTATTGGATGAAATAGTACACGACAAAGTCCCACTAGGTTCCGCTAGCGCCTGGCCTATACCGCTAACAATGTGCTTCGCTTTACTCGCTTTCAAACCTAGCCTGTTTACACACTGTTCCGATATGAAGTTGCAAGCGCTAGCGCAGTCTAGTAGCACACGCACCGGAACCCGTTTACCGGTTCGATCTGTGACCAAAACTACGGCAGTCGCAAATAAAGTGGGTCCGGTCGCCGGGCCGGCCACCATGGCGATGGCCTCGTCAGCCGCCCCAGCCGATTTATTCATAATGCTAGGTTGCTCCGGTTTATGAAAATGCAACAGAGTATGATGCGAGTACCGACAGTGTTCACATCGCTGCTTCGAGCGACAACGCTTCACGGAGTGCGCGCTCGACAAGCATAAAATACAAAGTCTACTCTGTTTAGCGAATGTGAACCGGTCGCCCGGACTATATTTTAAAAACGTTGGACAGGTTAGGATATGGTGCGACCCTTTGCATACCGCGCATGACACAGCAGCGGCCACGAAAGCCGTTTTATGCTTAGAATTCGTTTTATTCCCGGCTGGCGTTGGTATGTTCGCCGGCGGTGAGATCGTACCTACGTTTTCGAGCGCCCGACGCCTCTTTTCGATAAATTGTCCTAACACGTCAAAGTCCGGAACCCCGTCGGAATTATGCTCTAATTCAAACTGTTCCTTAGTAGCCTTGTCTAGTTTCGACCACAGCAAGTGCACTAACATAAAATTTTTGTCCGGTAGCTTATACGAATTTAAAATCATTAAATTCTCCGTAAACGTCCGTATAACCCGGTCTAAGTCTCGAGAACTACGAACCGGTTCACAGTTCACGAGTTTCTCAAAATAAACGGTCGCGATTTGTCGCGTCTTATTATATTTCCTACATAAAGCGCTATACGCGACACCGTAACTCTCGTTCGTGAGCGGGTAATTCTTTATTAAATCATACGCCTCGTTTTTTACGATTGTTAGCAAATAATGCAGCTTTTCTACGTCGGCCAAATCCGGGCGCCTATGAATCAATGATTCATACAACTGTCTGAACGACACCCAATTTTCTAATTTTCCGTCAAATTCTCGTATGTTAATTTTTGGAAGTCTAGCAGCGTGAGACGGAGGCGCTTCTTGAACCGGCTTTACAGCTCGGTCCGATTGCAACTCAGCCCAACGCGCTCTAACGGCTCGCAAATTCGCGTCAAATACCTGCGTTGTACGAAACTCTTCGCGATGCATGTTTAACGGCATAGAACATAAAACCTGACGCATAGCACTGTGATATTCGCCCGAAATTGATTCAAAATCGTTATCAGAACATAATCGCAACTCACCATCGTTTGCAGCTACTAAATATTCGAGACGCATTAACGCGTAGTCTCGAGCTACGCGCGCAGGGTCGGCTAACTCAGCTCTCAACTCTCTATCTTGAGTTTTCGACATTTTCCGCACTTATCACTCTAAACACACGCGAAATATCACACGGAATTACTTTACTTCAATTTCTTTTAATCTCCTACACACAGCCACAGCAACGAACTAAAATGGCGCCGACATGAAAATAACTACGGGTAGACGGAAATATACTAACAACCGCCACGGAAAAATATAAATGTTACCAGTTCGAAAAATATACTTAACCGCCTCCAAACCGCACCGTAACGGTTATGTACCGGAGATTAAAAAAACAAAGAAAAAACGGAGTTTAATAAATAGGGCCAACAAAAACGGAGGGGTCGTAAATACAACCGATTTTGATGAAAAATTCGATACGCTACCTAACCTTGAGGACAGATAAAATGCCTCTGTGTGCTAGTTAAATTTAAACCGGCTGTCTTATCCCCTTTACCGAAACACAACAGCGCGAACGCTGTTATTTCACGGCAGGTTCACGGATAAGATGGTGGTCCCAACCCGGGCGGACTTGCACAAGGTCCTACCACCGGTAATTTAATACGCAAATGCGAAATTAACGAAAATAATAGTAAGAGGTGGTAACGTTAAATATAGCAAACCCCTCCCAACGACAAAATATAAATAAATGAGGGTTGCAAATTTAAATTAGACCTACCTTTTTAACGATAACGAAAAAATTAACAGGAAGGATAACCACAGACCAACACCCTCTCAACGAAAAAAACGAAAGCGATAAAAGAATGAGGGTTGTTAATCTATCGTGTACCCGACCCAACGACAGCGACAATTTTTAGTTTAAAGTAACTAAATTAAAATAACGGGAAGGTATTTAAACAACAACTAACAACCACTCTCAACGACGAAAGGAATAAATGAGGGTTGTTAGTCTCCTGTGTACCCGACCCAACGACAACGAAAAATTATTATTTAAAGTAAATATACTAAAAATAACGGGAAGGTATTTGAAATATGGACTAACAACGGTCTCCAACGAAAAAATGAAATAAATGAGGGTTGTCAGCCTATATTCTACCGAACCCAACGACAACGAAAAAACGGGAAGGAATACTACAGACCAGTAACCGCTTCCAACGACAATATATGAGGGTTACCAGCCTATAATTTATCCGACCCTAACGACAATTTTGTAACGAACTTTACAAACCTTCCGCCAACTTATTGACGCAATATTTTGCTTACCCGACAAAGGTTAAGGAATTTTTAAAGGATAGTTACACCAAACGAACTTTCAACAAGTGACAACGAAAAACGACGAAAAAAGGTCACTTATCAAAATATTCGGTTCGAAGACCAAAAAATGTGCGAGAAAGGGGAAGTGGACTGTATAGAAATTTCGAAAGAGCAACGAGAGGAAAGTCGGGATGGTGAAGGAACGTGCCGGAAGCAAAATATGGCGTCCCGCGACAAATTAATAAATAAAATGAAAAAGCACGCGAAATAATAGCTGCTGTAGGAAGCTCTCACCTGAGAACTCCTCGTCTGCTGCAGGGCAGGATCTTAGGGCGTCGGTAACGGGCACCGTTGGCTCGAAGTCTTCAGCTCCTCCGGAATCACTGTTAACTCTTACCTCTGGTGTCGTACTTAGCCTTCAGATCAGCGCAGGGGTGCAGGGAGGCTTCAGCAGCAGCACTGAGCTTACGTTAAATTTAAAAACTACGGTTTGAAGGAAAGCTTGTAAAGTTTGGGCAGCGTAACGGCTGTTACAATTCAAATTCTTAAAATAATATTAAAAAATAGAGAATGAATGGCGCTCCAGCTGACGAGTCAGCTGGTTTTGTTATCGAAAAAGTGGAGGGGAGCGGTTATTCGGATGTCGGTAGTTTAAAACAATTAAGGTGTGGCCACCGTGAATAAAAATATTAGGAGGTAAAGGCTCCTGACATCTGGCAATACTGAACAATATCTTATGTTTTCTAATTCTTGCCAGCCTGGTAGTTTTTTTGGAGTCACGTAAACCTTGTCGCGAACCCCCTACCGTCGAATAGCGAACCCCTAGGGGTTCGCGTACCCCACTTTGAGTAACCCTGCCTTACGCGATATAGTGCACGATCTGGCAGCGTGGCACTTTAGAAATATCGCAATGTTTCACTGTATACCTAAGTTTCATTGTTGGACATATGACCCTAAACTAAGTAATGTTTGCAACTTTTTTTGTAGAAATCCGATTAAATTTGAAAAATGGCAAATTCCTTTTATTTGACATATAAAATCCTTAAGTACTTAAGTACATACCCACTTTAAACACATGCATACGTCTGATTCGATTTCATTTTTGATTTTGATTTTTTTTGTAAACGCACATTTATTTCAGAGGTGGGTGAGCAAAGTTTATTGTTTATGCCGGGTGTGGCCTGCAACACGAGCAAATAATTAAAACATAGTTCGTATTCGTCAAACTGAGCAAGATTAAGTAGTTCAGTGACTTTTAAAAAATTATGGATTCTTTATATTTTCCCTTTTTCATACGAATTTAATACTGTTATCATATCAATTTACGCCATCCTAGAACCCAATTGACATCGTGTGTCACGCTACAAACATCAACATTTTGCTTTACATTGCTGCTTCGAATAAACTTTATAAAAGTGAAATAAAAATGAAAAAAAAAAAACTAGGTCCGCCCAGATTGCTATCACCACCTTGCTCGCTAATCCTGCCATGAAGTACCAGTGCTTGCACTGTTGTGTTTCGGCGTGGAGAGTAAGACAGCCGGTGAAATTACTGCCACTTGAGGTATCCCATCTTAGGCCTCTAGGTAGGCAACGTATCTGCAATACCCCTAGTGTTGCAGATGTTTATGGGCGGTGGTGATCTCTTACCATCAGGGGACCCACTGGCTCGTTTGCCATCCAGTCGAATAAAAAAAAAACTAATTATTTTTAAAAGTCGCTGAACTAATTTCGTTCAGTTTGACAAGTACGATTTATGTTTTAATTAGTTGCTTGTGTTATAAGCCACACCCGGTAGATCATTGAGCTTGCGTTACTTGTGGCGTTCTAGAGCGTTCTAGTACCCGGCCGCTAAGAAGTCAATCCTGACACATTGCCAAAGAGTATTAGTACCAATATAGAAAAAGAGTGGCAACTCTATGGTCAAATTTGCATGTATGGTAACAAGCGCTATCTGGTAGCTAGCTGAAGAACTAAATCTGACATAACACACACATGTACATGCACGCACTCAACAAGCTTAACGTCTATAAAGCCCAGTTTAGACCTGTAAGAAAATTGCGCAAGTTGCATTACATCGCGAGGCCGGAAAGCAAACGAGTTTATGGTGGTCACTTCACTTGGTCACCCAAGCGGAGCAATGTGATTACAACTTTAAGAAAACAGCAAAAAAACAGATAAACTTAAAAATCATCCGCGAAAGCCAGACAGCCAACATACAGCGGAAAGATGGCGGACAGACTGAATTTTTCAAGTCCACGTTTGACACATTTGTCAATTTAGTGCTATCATTTTGTCGCCAGAGGCGCTGGCGTGTACGTGAAAAGGTGACGTTTTAAGTGTGCCCCCACTGCACATTGCATAACTATGAAGTTCCTAATTATTGTTAATGTCAGTCAACCATTGAAAAAAAATGCTGTACTTACTACTCTGTCGCACGCAACAAGTAATCATTGCATTTCTATCTATGATTCATATTGTTACTATTCAGAAACTTCATAGTTTCGCAATGTCTCAGGATTTACTTCAAAACGGCCGTTGACTATAATGAGGCGGGCTTTGATGAACATTGAACGTCTTCCGGATGATAATGATTAAAGTAGGAATTTATGTTGTTCCCAGCTGCACTACGCCCAATGATAAAGGGCACCGGAAAGACCCCAACCCTGCCCGAACACTCTACAAAGACATTACCAACTTTGGAGCGATCTCTCCGAATTCTACGAATTCGTAATTAACTTTCACAACTAATGATTTATGGAAATCAAAAAGTTTTCTATTAGATTGTAGTGAAGAATGATGATGAGGCATCTATGCCAAGTGAAAGTGAATTTGTTTTAGGGCACAAATTAAGTAATTAAAAAAACAAAAGACTTTTTCTTTAGATCAGGCGTTACTTTGCGAAAGTCTTCAACAATTATTTTGCTCACCCGCGACCTTATGCTAACCAAGTAAGTCTATGCAACAAATATGTGTTCATGCCGTTTGAGCATGCTGTAGGAGCACACATAAATCACATAAACTCAACTATCACCCACCACCACAACACTACACTGACGCGTTTCGAAGTGAACCACAGCTCATCTTCAGAGCAACACAACCGTTCACCACGCTAACAGATGTTAGACTCGAATGAAGACTAAAAACTTGCACAGCTTAAGGCAGTTAGTTAGAATTTCTATTTTTTTCCATTGTGACACGAATATTATCTATACAAATGTAATGATTAATTTTCGTGCCACAATGGAAAAATCATAAATAGTGATTCTAACTACCTGCGTTAAGGCGTGCAACTTTTTGGTATTTACCCATCGAGTCTGTGGTTACTGAAGTTTACTGAAGCTGATGCAAAATCACTGAATAGTAAAACACTAGTAGTAGTAGTGATGCACTGTATAGTAGCTTCCATTATTTTAACTCACCCTTTGTCGGACCCTAACGTATTGCTCCTCTCCTCTCATCCACTCAAAGGTTGACTGGTAGAGATCCCTTAAAGGGATAAGTCCGCCTTTGTACAAGTATCTTAAAGTTTGTCAGTTGTATTTTGTTAATTTTCTTTTGTACAATAAAGAGTTTACATACATACATACATACAAAATAATAATAATAATTTGACAACCAGATGGCCTTAGAGAATCTGACTACGAAGCTGATGAGGAAATGAGGAAAAAGGAAATGAGGTCCGCGGGTTCGGTTCCCGTTCCCGTTCGCAGATATTTGTATGAAAAATACGACTGTTTGTTCTCGGGTCTTGGGTGTTTAATATGTATTTAAGTATGTATCTATCTATATAATTATATTTATCCGTTGCTTAGTACCCATAACACAAGCTTTGCTAAGCTTTTTGGGACTAGGTCTATTGGTGTGAATTGTCCCGTGATATTTATTTATTTATTAATGCGATGAAAAAAACATTATACCTAGATCCGTACTTTACTTACATACAAACATTACAAGTTATAAAATCTGGTAAAAAAAAGGTATTCAGATGGTAAATTTCAAACTCAAACTCAAACTCATAACATTTATCGACATAAAAAAACACACATCACAACAAAGACACACTAAAAACATAAATAGAAGAAGAGAGAAAAATTTGATAATTATTATTATTAGTAGAAATTTGCATAACATTTTCATGGATTTCGGCATCCAAGCAGCCACAGAGACCCAAAAGGTTCTGATTCGGGTAAATTAAACTGACCTGACACGTACCAATTTGATCGTATGATAGGACTTCCAATTAGTCCAAACTTTCGATGAGTTTCTGCGGCTTGCCTAAAAATAAAATGATAGCCAAATAATTATTTCAAATCTAACTACTTAATTTTATTAATGCGGAAGTTTTTTTAGTGGGTTATGTTTGTTACTAATCATGCTAAAACATCTTGAGATCTGGAATAACGCATATGCTTTTTATCGATCGGTATAATAACCAACTGTACCAAATTTTTTTGACTCTACCTTTTAGGTTTTGTTTTTATTTTAAATAAATAAATAAATATCATGGGACAGTTGACACCAATCGACCTAGTCCCCTAGTACCTAGTGTTAAGCAGTAACAAGCGTACACGCTCATTCACTCATATACATTCGCATTAACATAGTATAGTAGAAAGCTAACTTCAATCCAACGAACAGTGGGGTATTTTAACATTCTAGCCGGTCAAGACTATTTTTTATTTAATTTTATTATTCCTTATGGGTTTCAGTAGAGTTATAAGGTGTTCTCAATCACTATTAGGGTATATTTCTTTAAATATTGTAAAAAAAAAACTAGTAATCGATTACGGTAAATGCCAAGGGCCTTCGTCAGACTCTTGCCTGACATCGTGTGTCGCGTCGTCATCTGAATCTTCGAAATATAACAATAAAAAGTAAAACTTCAAAAAAATCTTAATTTCTAATGAAAACTAATTGACATGCTGGCATAAGGAAACGAACTATAATTTGTTCTATAATTTGAACCCATTTTCTTCATATTTGCAACAACAAGAATCTGCTGTACATCATGACACAATAATAATCATCCGATAGCACCCGAAAGAAGAACTTAAACCACTATCAATGTTGACAAACCAACAAAAATAATAACTCAAAAGCCCCTCTATTTACAGTTTGTTAATATATGTAACATTAAATCACATAAAAGTATGTATCTTTACCTGGGTCATCATTCTCCATTATAACTTTATCTTCTTCAGTTCACAATTTTTATTAAATCTCGAAAGAGCTCCGCGTACCTATTGAAATGGCGTCTAATAGTTATTTATGTGGCTGGTGCATAATGAGAGGCATTAAAGCACGAGTGTTTTAATGCCTAATTATGTATAGCCGCATACATAACTTTATCTACATGCATATCATAAGTTTTCTATAATATGTTCAGATATGGCCTGTATTTTGACTTTGACTTTGACTAGACTTGACTTTGACTTTGACTTTGACTTTGACTTTGACTTTGACTTTGACTTTGACTTTGACTTTGACTTTGACTTTAAATAATAATAATTATCTACATGCATGTCATAAGTTTTCTACAATATGTACAGATATGCATTGTTAAAAAAAGTATTACCGATACTTTAATGGATGCACTGTACTTTAATGTGAACATTAAGATGCACCCGCAGATACCAGGTTTCTTAATAAAGGCCATTTGATAGTCGTTTCTGAACATATAATAGGGAAATTATGATATGCATGTAGATAAAACACTTTAATTAACAGTCAAGTTTCAACTGCTGACAGCCGGTCATCTTGACACTAGCGTTGAGAGGGAGGATTGTCCATTATTAAGCAACTATCTGGCTATCTGCTGTTATATATCTTGTTAATCTGTATGTACTTTGACATTTTGGACTTTTGACCGGCTAAAATCGCAATAAATACCCGTTTGTGCGACGCTAAAACGAGAAACAATTCCGAGGAA
The DNA here is from genome assembly GCF_025370935.1 of Choristoneura fumiferana. Taxonomy (NCBI): domain Eukaryota; kingdom Metazoa; phylum Arthropoda; class Insecta; order Lepidoptera; family Tortricidae; genus Choristoneura; species Choristoneura fumiferana. The sequence continues at coordinate 9,071,797 of NC_133495.1, forward strand.
CAAATGGGATGTGAATAAAACAAGAAGCTGAAATCTAGATACCACTTTTCATCCATCTCACTCATTCCCCAGCAATCAGGGATGTGGAACAGGGACAAAGTGACTTTTTAATTTAGGTTGTCAACGAGCGAGAGTAAAAATCGGATACAGTTTCAATATTCATGATGGGAATTACCATAATAATTGCTAGAAATGTTTTGAGGCCAAGTTTGGGTGAATAATAAACACATAACGGGATTTTAGTATACAGCGTGTATTTTTGATACTACCTCAAACTTTAAGGGCAGTTAGTGAAGGCCCTAATAATCACATTTTTTATGTTTTAGTGAAAATTTAGACTTATAATTAGCACGCAATGTATCACTACGCGATACTACTTTGTTTTTATTCAAACGTCGCACTTGTTGACTTGACAGCTGTCACAGAACGCTTCTCTCTCTACATTGCTGCTCGAAAATACTTCAAAAATTAATTACGCTTTGGTAGTTCATTCTAAATTAACAATTTGTTTTGATATCGGTTCACAGCACTTAAATCTCCGTCTGGTTATAGTTTGAGGTAGTATCAAAAATACACGCTGTAGATAGATAGTTCATATTTTTAACCCCTGATGCAAAAAGAGGCGTGCTATGATATTGATGCCAATCCCTGTCTCACTGTGGTATCGTAGCTCTCAAACGGATTGACCAATTTCAATGCAATTATCAGTTCAGTCACTTTTTGAGACATTGTACTTTGAAATGAGATTATGTCTGGGGATTTTACCCGACTGCTCGAAGGACTTTTTTCAACTTATCTACAGGATGACTCGAGAGACGTGAGCAGGACCAACAATACACCCTTATAACTGATAATGGCCAGTCACAATCATTGTTAAGAGTCCGCCAGCAAGTAGCGCTCAACTCCGCGTTGAGAACGCGCTAACGCTTTAAAATGTTGTTGTTTCACCTAGAGTAAGACAGGGCGCTAGAAAGAAAGCAAGAGCGGCTAGCGGGAAGGCGGAGCTAGAGACATGTCACAGTAACAATATTGCAGTAAAATATCTTCATACAATGGTGAAATTATTGCAGTATCTAAGTAGAATATAACAGTAGAACATCTCCAGACCAAGATTATAATATATACAGCGCGGAGGGCAGCTACCGGCTAGGATATTATTTGGCGTTCCAAAAACGTAAATGTACATTACACTACACATTACGCTGTAAAACTTTTTTACTGCCCATGGTGAGTACACAATTTTACGTCTTCACCTTGCCAGAAAGTGGGTTTTACCATACGCATAGCGGGCGGTAAAAACTCACATTATGGCCAGGTGTGGCGTAATAGTACATTATGTCTTAAGGGCGGTTAATAAGAAATTACGAACGAGAGTATTAGAAGCTCAAAGTCAAAGACTGAGGACTAGGTCGATGTTCATAATTATAGTACCGCCCGTGCGACTTACAATGTTTTCATCACATTTGCGAGTAAAATTGTATATGTGTAAAAGAAAAATATTATTGTTACAAAATTGCCGATACCGCTGGTGCAGTTCTTGGCAGCGCCAGCTACCAGCCGCCCTCCGCCTCCCGCAGCATGTGCCTGACATGCGTGCACGAGTCCTCCTGCTAGTCGTGCAGAACCTGCGCGCGCAGCAGTATTAGTACGCGCAACAACTCATAACGCCAAAAAAAGGCCCTTAGGTTTTATTAAGGACTGCAACCAAGTTAGCCTGCAGCTTACGACACTGTTTACGAGCAAGTGTGATGAAAT
>NC_133495.1:9073651-9088561 GCF_025370935.1 Choristoneura fumiferana
GCTACTTTGATCTTTCGTCGTACGTTTCCATATCAAAGCGCATGGGCACTCTCTACATTTTATCTTTCCTTTCTGTGCTCCATAAAAGCGCACAAGGATTAACAAAACTGGTGACAAATTTCCAAAATTAATTTCGGTCGGTCACGCGATAAGAAGAAGTCAACAGTGCTATCTTTTTAATTACAGTCGCGCGTGTTCGGGCCTTGATTAAAAACGCTTGTTGCACGATAACTGCACAGCTGATTTGGCTTTATTGGCGTTACGAAAATTTGGAGTGGCAGATGGCAGGACAGATAGCCCGACTTTATTTTTGTATTATTTATTTTGGACTACATTCATCATCATCACGGAAGATTAAAAACAAGTGGAACTGCTATGTAGGTGCAGCGTTGCGTGCCACAAGTAAGCGGGGCGGTACGCTTACTCGATGACGTAGGTAATCCTCCATTGGAAAGTTTTTTCCTGCTATCATTTTTACATTCCAGAATTGAGCAATACGGCATAATTACTGTAAAACAAGGAATGTCGCGACACTACTAAACGTGATCATACTCTACGCAATGTTGAACACGACTGGCATCGAGTAAACGTACCTCCGCTTACTTGTGGCACGCACGCTGCACCTACATAGCACTTCCACTTGTTTTTATTCTTCCGTGATCATCATCATATCAGTTGTTGTACATCCACTGTTGCACTTAGGCCTCCTCCATCATGGGGGAGTCGCCAATACTCGCCACGTGGGTTGGCGAGCACAGTGTAGGATGTAAGGTAAGAAGATACTGCTGACCATCTTCTGGTATTATCCCTCAGCTGGTTTCTATGGCGCCAGTGAGAGAAGAGAGGGAAGGACAATATTTGAACGCCGGCGCCCACGGCAGATATTAAATTCACTGACATAATCTAGCTCGAACAATATACAAGGTGAAGTGGCAATGGACGGACCAGAACGTTAGGACAGAAAAGCCCTCGAGCAACCACGAACTGGAATTTCAAGTGTTGACAGACCTCCCACAAGGTGGGCTGATGATATAGAGTAGCGTCAACCGGTGGACCTGTGGCGTTGGCTTGGCTAAAGGGGAGGTCTTTATTCAGAAGTGGACGTCTTCTGACTGATGATCAGAGAGCAGAATTTTCAAGGCATTTTTGACCTGTAATGGTGACTTCTCACCCACCTTCTCACTTATCGATTTCCGTACATATATCAATACACAACATACTAAAAAAAGATTAAAAGTAGAGGTAAACAATAGGCGGCCTTAAGTTAGCGATCTCTTCCAATTAACGTTCGTGCAGTTGAAAATGTGCAATAGACATATGCAATGAACAAGGATAACAATTTCTAATTTAATAATTTCAGTTCAGTTTATTTTTTCAATTTCATGTTAAAATTCTTTTGTTGTATTGTTAACAAGTGTTCCATTAATGTCTCTATGCAAGAAACAGATGATTGTTTTTCATATTTTCCGGTTTTAATAAACTACTTCCTTTACAGTCAATTATCCATTTGTATGCGGAAAAAGAACGTTCTACATAGAATGATAAGTTTACGATAATCTAATTTAAAGTCTAATATATCGAGTCGAGAGTCGAAAAGCGAGAAGTTCTATGACAGGTCAAAACTCCGCTCTCTGCTGATGATGATGATGACGAGATACTCCTAGATACTAATTTTAAGAAGGAGATAAGGACACGACATCTGAATGCAACACAGCTGAATAAAAAGAAAATACTTGCAACACTATTATTTAAACTCTTGTGAGACATGAAAACATTACAGAATTAAGCCGTTTCATTCTCACAAAAAATCTTTAGAATTAAATTAAACTATTACTGTTATTAGATATCGCTCTTAAGCGGTAAGGTCGCCTATTGCTTACCTTGTAATTTTCTCTCTATGTACCTATTTTCTGTAGCGCTTTCTATTTCTGGTGTACAATGAAGAGTCATTGTATTGTAAACAAGTCGGACCATTTTCGACACATAATCATGGAGTTCAACCTTCGAATTTTGTAATTTTATAAAATACTTGAAATCCCTGCAGGATAGATAAAGATAAATTTTTGAGTACTCTCACAGTTTTCACAGTCAAGTGGCTCAAATTTAAAAACAGTAGCTCTAAAGCATTTTTAATTTAGAAAAGTATAAAGTGAACTTCCAAGTGGCTTTCATCGGATCTTTTTAACAAAGCTTCCACTCGCTTTTGTTGCAAGTACAGTCAACGACACCGTTGAGTACGTACAACCTTCAATAAAAGCTGCTCCAACGAACGAACGCGAAACTCATGCATTACTAATATAAACGTCGACTCTTAGAGCGTTTTCACATTATCCGATCTGATATCGGTATCGGACGACGATGGACGACACCCGATAACCGACAGCATGACATGATGCTTGCTGCAGCACACATTGTGTGCTTTTTTCACATATTTCCGACAAAATCGTGCCGATACGGCCGGCTCAAAATGACCGCCACGCATCGGGCTCTTTAGATACACGCATAGCACACATACTTACAAACATTATCGTCCGACAGCCGTGCGATAGTACCGCCAACATATCAATGTCGGCTCCAATATCCGATAGGGGCCGGACAATGTGAAAGACAGTTACATATTTCATACATTTTACTTGCCCCGATATCGTATCGTCGTCCGATACCGATATCGGATCGGATAATGTGCAAACGCTCTTACTATACTACATACAAGTTTTAGAAAAGTTTTAGAATAACGTATGACGAAATTTAAACCAAGCTTTGCCCGCAAGTTTGCCGCTTATGTATGTTGTTGTTTTGGACGATAGTTACTTTATTGACCGATAGGTGTCGCTGTACTTAAAAATAACCTAGATAACGTTTGACTGACTGTAAAACTATAAGATAGTTGAATGATTGAGTATTAAACGGATTGTCATAGCAACGGTGTTTCGTGTAGAAATTTTAGTTATTGATAAACATTGTAACATTTTTTTTAAATGGGTAAGTGCAAATCTGGCCCGTGGAACCAGGATTCCGTATAAATTTGTAGGTATCAACGATTACGAATATCCAGTATTATAGCATTGCCCCTGCCCAAGCAAAATGTACATAGTGTGGGGTATTGTGTTGTACTGTATTGTATAACTCTTCATTGTACAACATTAAAAAAATTAAATTTTTTTTTCAAGAGAAAGAGATATAGGTATAAAGTGGGGTGTGGTGTGGGATTGTTCTAAACGGTCCTGACACAGACATACAAAAAAATGGATTTTCAGATTTTTATTATTACTTGTGCTATTGACAAAATAACTTTATTTAAGGGGATCCCATGCCCCAATGACCTTAGATGTGAATTCCTCAGTTTTCTTATGATTTTTGTAGCTTATTATATTAACAACAACGGCTGTAAGCAATGTAGTATCCCATATTTACTTCAAAGTTCATTGTTTTCGAGATATTTGGCATCAAAGTTGAACAATTTTAAGGCCAAAAAACTGGTTTTCTGGCCATAAGTTTTGTGTTAATTAGTTTTAAATGAAAACCCTCAAACAGTTTTTAAGAGACTTCAAAGACGAACCCAAATATGTAGATTTCGTATATTTGAGATCTTTCACGTCAATAGAGATACGAAATAAGTGTTTTTTCAGACAATGTTTAAAAAAGTCATACAAAATTAAGTATTCATTTTTTTCAAAATCCGGTAGACAAAAATGGAGATAAAATATTGGAGAACCGAATAGCAATTTGACATAATTCTATCTGTAGTGCAAAAGTAGGAGATACGATTCAAAACTTGTCAAAAATCGATGAAAATCTCGGGGGGGCTTTTTGCCGAACATTCTACACGTGTGGTCTGTGGACTAACTTTACTGAGCGGGCCTACGTGCGTTGCGCGTTCAATATGATGACGCGTTCAGGATATTGTTTGGGCTGCCACGGTATTGCAGTGCGTCAACAATGTGTTTTTTTACCATCATGTGGAACCGATGTGCGTCTCTCCTCAGCCGCAGTCTGGGCAGCACGAATCCTGAGAATGTTAGCCCACCGCTGGGACTCACCGCTGCTGCAACGTTACGTGCAGCTACACGCGCCTGTACTGCCGATGCCCAGGCGTCTTTACTTTTAGTTTTTAACCCACGACGCGATAAGACGGATGTTATAATTTGACCGCTATGTGTGTCTGTGTGTCTGTCTGTGGCACCGTAGCTCTTAAACGGGTGGACCGATTTGAATGCGGTTTATTTTAATTGAAAGCAGGTTTTCTAGCGATGGTTCTTAGAGATGTTTAATTATAATCGGTTCAGCCGTTTCAGAGATATTGAACTTTGAAGTGACAAAGTCGGGGGATTTCCAACTTTTTGTTGCTTAGGTTATATTTATTTAAGTTGAGCTAGTGTAATTAATTATTAATACTAACCACAGCGATAAGATTAAACATAATTTGTAACTAGCTACCTTCATATCAAATTTTAAGTTTCTAGAACAAATTGGAAGTATCCTATAGATTTTTCGGTTACGGCAATTTAATAGAAACACCTTTTTAATGACTGTATCTTTTGATTGCTTTAAATCAGAAGTTTGCATTGCTTCAAGGGGTAGGGGTATTTCACCTAAAAAAAGTTCCGGAGAAAAAGTGTCATGACAGAAGAAAGAAAAAATATAACAGGGTTTAGTTTTTTGCAGGGATTATTTTTATAGCTATTGTAATATTTGTATGTCTTTTATACTAAGTACCTAAGCTTTAGCTATCATTTTGCCATTTACCTTTGCAAGTAAAGAATATACCATTTAGCTCCCGGCCTGTAACTTCTTATAACTAAGAAGTTATATCGATTGTAATTATATTTATTTGTATTTGTGCATTTGCTGTACGTGTTTGATGCTTAAATAGCCAAACTTTGAACTGATTTTCGACTCCCCCACTCATCACCGAAATAGCTTTAATCGCTTTACAAACTTTTATTGTAATTTGATTTAGGTTATTTTAAGAAACAATCCAGTTAGATCCAGTTTAAATTGACAGCCATTCGTAATGTCAAAGGTCGGTAAACTAATTTGATTCAACATTGAGCCCTTAAGCAGGGTTGCCACCTTTTGAAAAAAAAAATCGGGACTATCGGATGGTTATCAGAGGTATTCAGTCCAACTCAGGTCATCAAAAAGACTACAGAAAAAGAAACCTTTTTTTCCCTCTCGGCCCAGCTCGTCGCACGAATAAGTACATTGCGTGGGAGGGGGAGAGAGCGAACGCGGTGCGGCGGCGTGGGGAAATAGCATGTCAATGCAAATTGAGTGATTGTCATATGTTATCTAAAATCAGGACTAAATTAATAGGCTGTCGGGACGCGGGACGATATCATTGAAATTGGGACTGTCCCGGCTGAATCAGGACGGGTGGCAACTCTGCCCTAAAGCGGTCTCAAGTTTACGGACTTTGACGTAACTTACAAAGGAAATTAAACCCAAAAATATACTAGAAAATGTAATGACAGAGCTTGTACCCGTAGCGCGAATAACGATTGCTCCTAGCAGAAGTCTAGGTAGCATGGCGACTTCGACCTTCTTACTGTTTAACGTATTCGAAAAGCTCCAAGTAGTTGGGGACAACCCAGTTTTTTTTGCCGGTGAGAGTCCCAGTTTTTCTTGTCAGCCGTCTGCAATTGTTTTTTCCCGACTGCACGCCATATACAATTAAAAAATTTAAAACAAGTAAACAATATATTTGCCAAAAAATCACAGTGAAACTTATTACGAAAAGGTTCCACCCTGGTAGGTGATTAAGTTTCCTTGGCAGTAGTTGATAATTTTGGTAGATTATGTATTACTATGGCCTTCCCGTCTACGTCTACGTCTTCCCGGTTTGCGGTCGCAACTCCAAAACCTTACTGCCCCTTCAGCCGTCGGTTGCCTCGGAGCTACGTTAGTAACATCAGCCAAATATGTGGTCTACCACCCTAAAGTTTATTATCGTTTGCATTTTACAAAACAGTAATGCCAATAGACGTGTCTGTCAACTTGAAAGTTCGAATTTAGCGACATATTCATTTGATAGGAACTTGTTTAAAAATTGATAGACCACTTATTTGGCTGATGGTATAGTCAAGGGCAAAGATATCGACACAGCCAAAGTTAGGCCGAGTATACATATTTTTGCAACTTTGGCCGTGTCGATATCTTTGCCCTTGACTGTACCTAACAGATTCTCCTGTGGAGCTTCTCATCTCTGATTTGATCACGCAGGTAAACTCCAAATACAGCCCGCTCCGTCCCTCTTTGATTTACTTTGAGCTTTCTCATGAAGCCCTTTGCCGAAATTACATGACCGAATTTCAGCATCCCCTTGCAAAAAGCCCGTGCAATTCTGTTTCACTTACTAGTTTTTCCCTTTAGCGCTACGGAACCTTAAGAACCGCAGTTCTTATTAGGAGGGCCGTAAGCCTACGAAAAATAAAGCTATTTGTTACCTGTTCTAACTTTCCCTTGGAAAAGAGCGGTTTTATCGTTCCAATCTAAACTTTACCTCCTTTTCTATTCTGTGATAGATACACGAAATGAAATGTGTCGCCTTGTTCTAGCTCCTGCAGGGCTACTACGAAACTCGAAGTTCGTATCGTACCGTCCCTCTCGCTCTCGTATTAAATAGTATAAGTGTCAGAAGGACCGCACGACACGAACTTCGAGTTTCGAGTTTCGTAGTAGCCCTGCAGGCCTGTAGCACGCGAACGGCGCAGTGGAATGAAAAGACAGTATTGCATTCATTTAGTTTTTCTAAATTTAATAGGACATGCTAGTTGTACAGTGTGTGCTTTAACTGTGCCCGTATAAAATAGTATGTAGACAAAGTATATACTTAAGTATTGACATAATAATACTAATAAAGTACCCATATTTTAAAGGCATAAAATGCCTCAAACGGCGCAATATGTAGGCATCAGTAGTGCCTACATTTTTGACCCGTTTGGGGTAGAAACCATTGGTCCTTGGGTTTGAGTGCATTTTAATATTTATACCTAAATCATTGTCGTCCAAATTAATCACGGTTTCGGGTGACCAGAGGGCTTGCTTTTTCTTAGCACAAAGATTAAGCATTGCCATACAGCGTGGTAATGCTGCCCGCCTTCTGGGCACCTTACCACCTGGCAGTGATTTTGGGCAACTTTTTTATTTATAAGTTTAGTTTGTATGTAGTTTTAGTTACCTTTATTACCTTTATTTTGTTTTGTACTGTGCTATGTTTTATTAATAAAGTAATCTTTTATAGAAAGCACAAAACACACACACAAAATGACTTAAACTAAGCTAAAACTAAAACACTAATGTTAAAGTAAAAGTAATGCTCCTTGACTAAATAAATAGTACAGTTACAACCTTTTTTATTAGTATCACGTGCCATTATAATCTGACAAACGAAGTGATAAAAGTTATTCGCTGACAATGTTCAAAACTTTAATTAGAATGTCAAATATAAAGTTATATTTTGATTAATTAAAAAAAAAACCGGGCAAGCGCGAGTCGGACTCGTGCACCCAGGGCTCCGTAAACATTTATAGGTAGGTATGTAAGTACACGGAAATCGTGTCTTCAAGATATTTTATGTAGTATGGGTGACAATTGTCAAGGGCAGACCTCTTGAGGGGAGGTTTGACCTTAAAGGAGGCCTAGTAAGTTATTCTTTGAGTAAAACAATAAGACTTTTTAACAATTTTTAATTAAAAATTGAACACAAAAAATAACAGGCCTAATTTGACAAAATTAAAAGTAAAAGTATTACGAGAATCTCAGGTAGTAAGTTCAAGCGATTTTATTGAGAGGTGGTTCTGATTATTCGGTCTCCTGGCCTACACTTCCCTGGAGTCGGAGAGAAGAACCCGGAGCGAAGAGGCTGGCCACAGCAGGGGGGCTGGTCCAGCTGAGTGGTCGTCGTGCCGAGGTCAAAAGGGGCCTTAGGGCGGCAGGACGAGCAGCCTGGACAAGTGTTCCACGCCGGAACGATCAGGGTCTTGGACGAGCCAGGAAGGATGTGCAGTACTCCGGAAGTTAAGGCCGTCAGGGCTTAGTGTCAGGTTAGGGCGTAAAGGGGCCGCCTGAGCCGTGAGAGCTGTAGCCGAACGGAGCTTTGAAAGTTGTAGCGTGCAGAGCGGAGAAAGCTGTAGCCGTACGGAGCTTGTAAGCCGTACGAAGGTTTGTAAGCCGTACAAAGGTGTGGAAGTTGAAGCCGTACGGAGGTTTGGAAGTTGAAGCCGTACGGAGGTGCCCAAGTCTGGGCGTATGGAGCTTTCGAGAGAGCTGTTTAGTGTAGTGTAAGCTGTTGAATCTGTGTTTTACAGCTGTGCTTCAGCTTTTAAGGGCGAGAATATTACAGTTAGAATTCCCCGGTCACAGCTGATCGACAGACACCCCCCTTGGCCGACAAAAACGGTCAAGGGTGAGTTGATTATTAGATATAATTTAGTCGTACAAACTCGTGTAGTAATGAGTGTAATAAAATGCCTACTTTATAAAATAAATAAGTAAATAATAAATAAATATTAAATACATATTATTACGTAAATAAATAAGTCAAGAGAAAACTACGGTGGCGACCTCTAGAGTTCGTCCGTCATTCTGCTCAGAGATCCCTTATTGAAGTAAGCGCCATCTAGCTTACACTGAGCTAACTAAGATGTCAGCGATCGCCTATGTGCATTGTGACAGTACGCCCGTCCCTCCAAAAGAAATTTGAGCCTCATAGCAAATTTCGATAAAAAAAAAATACACTATGACATAACGCTTACATACGTCGTCTCTCATACTATGATCATACTTCTACTCTCATGGCGGGTCAACAACAACAGAGGCTTGTTGACCCTTATGTCAAAGGAATAAAATGTGTTAATGGAAGGTGGACGTTGTATGCTTCATAAAAATATAATTATAGACATTAATTAAATCTGTGATTGAAATTACCATCCGTTCCAATCATTAGAGTTTTGAATTACAGAGGCTAAGGCATATTTTACGTGTTACCCCACGGGGTTCCGTAATTCAAATTTTAAAATTTTTTAACGAGTTGCAAGTTCTCGGGTAAAGCTTAAGGACAGATAATTAATATTATAATAATGAGTGGCGACCGCGACAAATGATTATACTAGTTTAGCGTGTACCAAGTAATATGTACGCGCTATAAGATTTAAAGAAATAATAGTGCAAAAGGTGCAGCTATTATACGTGCGCGCGGAGGCGGCGCGCAAAAAAAAGACTTGATTCTATAAATAGAACCGTGCGTCTAAGTGATAAGGGAGTGTGATAAGACAAAAATTAAATTAATACGCGTGCGCATTCGCCGGTGCTAAATGAGACTGATGTGACGGCGCGCGACAGCTGATCGCCCGTCCAGATGCATTATGTAATTAGTACCTACATTGATAAGGAAGCAATTAATGCATTATTTATTTAATGTGCGCAGACGCTACCTGCCGCCCGGTGTTAATTTAAATCTTTATATGCCATGCACCTAAATCGTTACCAGAAAGATCCTGTAGTTCGAAAACGAGTGGAGATCTTTTTTTAGTTATTTTACACTTAACGAACTTTGGTGCAAGTTTTTTGCTAAAGTATTTTAGACTTATCACTTAAGAAATACGTGCGCTTCCAGACCAAGTCTCCCATTAAATTCAGCCGGTTTTCGGCGTAAGTTGTAACGCGCAATGTTTTTTTGATGTGCGTTATAAAGTGAGTGTTGAACTTTATCAAATATATGGGTCAAGAAACCCATGTTTTGTGCGTAAATATCGCGAGGTAGAAAAAGCATTTCATTCCCCAAATCGTTATCGACGAAGTGTGAACCACAAGTCACTAACTCTCTGCCGTAAACAAGGAAGGAGGAGTATAACCGGTCACCTCGTTCACAGAATTATTTATAGCGAATTGTACTTTAGGTATGTTGACGTCCCAAGTCCTATGGTCGTCGTTAACAAAGGTGGAGACGCAGGATATAATAGTTTTATTGTAGCGTTCCGTATTATTAATATGTGGACTGTACTTTGCTATTAAAAATTGGTTAGGCACCTTGTATTTATTGAGAAATGTTTTTAGTTCGCGGCTAATTAGTTGTGACGCATTATCCATGTAAAGGTTTGCGGTATTCCGTGAACTAAGAAAATGGAATCTTCTAAATGTTTGACTACGATTGCCGCAGTTGCGTTACGTACCGGAAATAAGAAACAATATTTTGAGAAAATACAAGTAACACGAGCAAGTAACTATTTTGTTTACGACTAGTGGGCAATGGCCGACGAAGTCCAAGGCTAGGGCTTGAAAGGGCCTCGAGCACTGTTTAGGCCTTCCCATTTCACCTAGTGTCGCGTGCGTAGGATGTTTATAAGCGATGCAAGTGTCGCAAGAGGAAACGAACTTTGATACGTCTCTATACATGCCTACCCAAAGTATTTGAGTGCTATACGGTGATAGGTTTTGAAAACGCCTAAGTGTCCGGCTGTTGGTTCTGCATGATTTTCTTTTATAATTTGTTCGCGTAATTCCGCTGGCACAACCTCTTTCACGCGAACTCATTGTTAAACCTAGTATCTGACTTAGTAAGTCTATATAAGGAATTGTTTACAATTTTATAATTGGGGAAACCTTGCGGTGTGTTTACACAGCTATTATACAAGTCTAAGTACCATTTGTCTTGCGAATTGAGATACGAGTTAGCAATAGTTATTGCCGACACCGGCACGGATCTTGATAACGAATCAGGTATTACGTTATCTTTGCCGCGACGATGTAAAATCTCAAAATCGAAAGAAGACAATCTTACGCCCCAACGGGCTAGGCGTCCGGTTGGGTTATTAAGAGAAAGGAACCATTTCAAGGATGATGGTCGGTATAAACTTTGAATGTTTTTCCGTTTTCCAAGTAACAGCGCCAGTGTTCTAAGGCTACTAGTACGGCTAAGGTTTCCCGTTCAGTTACACTATAATTCTTTTCACAGCCTGTTAATGACCTACTCATATAAGCGACCGGGTGCTCCTGGCCGTTTATATTTTGACATAACATACCGCCGACGCCATAGTCACTAGCGTCAGTGTGTACTTCGAACGGTAAATCAAAGTTGGGACAAGAAAGAACCGGAGTTGTTACAAGGCAGGCTTTAAGTTTTAAAAATGCCTGTTCGGCCTCTGGCGTCCACTGAAATGGAGGGGCTTTCTTTTTATTAGAAGTTAAAATATTTAAGGGCCCTGCCAGAGTACTAAAGTTGGGAACGAAACGGCGGTACCAAGAGGCGGTACCCAGAAAACGTTTTACTCTTTTTTTGAAGTTGGTCTAGGATAGTTTACGATTGCATTTACTTTTTCTGGGTCTGTACGCAGCCCTTGAGCGTCTACAACGTAACCTAAGTATTTGAGACTGTCCCTGAAGAACTGAGTTTTCTCAAAGTTGATAGTTAGACCAGCTGTTTTTAATTTAGTTAGGACGCGCAGAAGTAATGTCACGTGGTCCTCGAATGAATTACTAACACAGACTATATCGTCGAGGTAACAGAAAACTTTCATTTCAACTGTGTAGCCGGCGCGTTAGTTAGGCCAAAAGCCATAGTTTTAAAACAAAAAGTGCCCTTGACGGTACGAAAACGCTGTTTTCGTTTTATCCCGCTGATTAATGGGTATCTGCCAAAAAGCTTTAGAAAGGTCGATGCTAGTAAGGAACTTAGCATCTCTAAGGTTATCTAAAATTTCCGAAATGTACGGTAAGCTATATGCGTCCTTTTTAGTTACTGAGTTAAGTTTTCTACTGTCTAAACAAAATCTAGGCTTGCCGTTCTTTTTGTTTACTAAAAGTACTGGCGATGACCAAGCGCTTTCACAAGGTTCGATTACGTCAAGCTGTAGCATTTCGTCGACCTGTTCGTTAATAATTCTAAGTTTCTCAGGAGACATGCGGTAAAATCTTTGGCGTATCGGCTCAGTGTCGCCGGTATCTATATTGTGTGTTATTAACGAAGTTCGACCTAAACCTATCCGTTCGTAAGAAATGCTGTTAAATTGGCTTATGATGTTATCTGCCTGGACGCGTTGAGACTCAGTTAAGTGACTATAGGACATAAGAGTTTGGGAACCCTCGACTTGCTCTGTGTGCTTGATGGCGCATTCGCTTACCCCAATACTATACAAGTATTTGGGGCAAACTTTAAAAATGCGCCAGAAGTCAACACCTAGAATGAGCGAAGTGAGGATTCCCGGAACTACATATGACCTTACAGTGTGAGTTATAGACTCAAAGGTCAAGTCCAGGTCGAAATATCCTACACTATCTAGATGTTGGCCGCCCGCGGCTGTTACACGCACAGAGTCGTCGATTAGTAGTTGATGTCCCCTTTCAAGTAATCTATTGTGAAAATTGTTACCTATAATAGTAACAGCGGAACCAGAGTCGAGCAGAGCCGATACCTCTAGTCCGTTAATAGATACCTTTACAAAAGGTCGCGAGTCTACAATAGAGGGTTGAGGCGATACAGTGGCCACTTTATATGAATTAAAAAAATTTGAAACATAATTAAGCCATTGTGACCAGTTATTTTCTTTTATTAGACTGTGATCACTGGATCGCCTCGCCTTCAGTTTTTTGAAGTTGAGGTTGTAGGAACTGGTTTTTTATTATTGCATTTAGAGCAATTAATAGATTTAACGCCCGGCAATCCGCATTTAAAACAGACTATCGTACGAGGCGCTTTGCAGCTTCGTAATGTATGAGTGTTTGTGCGACAACGCGGGCAAATAGTTTTATATTATTATTGTTGTTATTTTGCGAGCTGATTGCATTAACCGGATAGCGGGTTTTATAATTAGAGAAATTATGTGCACTGGCGTTGTTACCTGGGGAATTTTTCCCTTGATATGGTTGCTTTGGAGAGTTTAGGAAAGACGATTGTTTATTGTAAGCGAATTCTGGCGCGAGCGTATCCGAATTCGCTCGGAGGTTCGCGGAATTGGGACATACGCGCATGAACCACTTCGTAGTTATGGCAAAGTTTACGCAAGGTATTTAAATTATCTATTTTTTCCGCCGTGGCTATGACAGTAGCGAAGCACGGCCGAATATTATGTAGAACAATTTCTAATTGTTCTTCTTCGGTAAATGGCACGGTTAGCCTTGAGAACATGCCGTGCATAATTGAGAGATAAATCGTTATATTCTCGCTTTCGCCCTGAGTACGCGCGCGAATTTCCGATTTTAATCTGTAGTCGTAATCGTGCAGAGAAAATACTTCTATGAGTTGTGTAGAGAGGTCATGCCAGTTATCTATGGAATCCTTAACCGAACGGAACCAGTGAAGGGCGTCTCCTTCGAATATTTCCGTTGCATGTTGAAGAATTTTTTCAGGTTTTAAATTTCGCGCGGCTAAAAATTCTTTTACCCGTTGAACAAAAGAGCGTACGCAGGTCTTCCCGTTGTACCGTAATTTAGCTATATCAGAAGACATACCACGGTCGCAAGTAACTGCTATTTTTGTAGGGGTTTGCGGACTGAAAGAATTGGTATTATTCGTGGAGCGGTGAGTGACTTGTGGTGTCTCCTCACATTGTTCGAAATCCTCTCCTTCGTTAGTGTCATGAACTGGTCGCAAGTCCGCCAACTCTTGGTATATTAATTGAAATTTATTTAAACAAACATTATAAGAGTCCACGGTAGTGGGGGTTACGGGAGTAATACGCCTTAATCGGTGAAAAATATGGTTACACAAGTTATCCGTACGTTCGAGTAAACCGTCATCAAACTTAGCCTTAAGGGAAACTAATTGTGACTGTGCCTTAAGTACACTATCAGTCGCGCCCTTAATATCCTCGGTTACATCGAGACCTGATTCTAAAAATCACTGGCGGTAAAGAAGCTGACAGTTTGACTATCTGTTTACGCAACTCAATAACGGTATCCGCGGATTGGTACCTCGAATAGCCACCTCATAAGTTAGTTCTGCCTTTGAAGAGACAAGTATTTAATTCTATGACAATCCATAGTTACGATTACCTCAGTTAAATATAAGAATACCGAAGCTAATTAATAAAATGTTAGCCTGTTTGCTAGCGATCGAAGTATATTGGTCTCTAAGCAGGGACAGACGGTCGAAAATAGAGAGCACACGTATAATGAATAATAAATAACTGGTTCTGTTAACTCTGCGGCCAGTTGATTTTTAGCAAGCACTCGAGTAGTATGATATGAATGTTGTGAGTTGTGATGGTGGTTTGTGTAGTTGTATGCCAGATTGTGTATTTCTTCGACACACAGTACCTAAATTTAACTCTCCGTATGTTACAGTGCTAAGAAAATTAACAAGTAGGACACAAAAAATAAAAGTGTTGTGTATCTCCCAGTAATGATCGAATGTAAAATTTAATTAAGAGACCGCGTTGAAGTTAAATAATAGTAAATTTGGGAACAAAAAATGTCAGTGTGTTTACCGAGATAATGAAAACTGATTGATGAAAGATCTAAATAGTGGTTCAGATATTTTAAAAATATAGAAATATCGTTGCTTTTCTATAAAATTGTAGGTATTTCAACGTTATTTAAAAATGATTTGAATCGTTAGAATTTCAAATTCAGTGGTTGGCAGTCACTAAATTTAAAATAACTGTTTCACTTGAAGCAGCGGTGAACAATATTAGTGAAAGTATAATTGGCGTCAGTTACGGTTTAAATTTAACTGATGAAAACTAGTAGGTAGAATTTGAATTGAACCGTTAACGTATTTGAATTTAGTTAATGCAACAATATTTAGTTAACTTTAGGGTATAGTTTGAAATTGTCGTTGAGATTTGAATTTTAAAACGCCGTCGTTTAACTGTGGCAAGTGACAGTTGAAATTCAAATAGGCCGTTGACGAGAAAGTGGTCACAGGTCGGCAGAGTATTTGAATTTAAAGATAACGGTAAGCGGTTTTAAAAT
>NC_133495.1:9089529-9123719 GCF_025370935.1 Choristoneura fumiferana
CTTCACCGTAGCTCGTGGTAAATTCCAAATGTAATTCCGCAGATGAATTTCGAAAAACTCAGAGGTGCGAGCCGGGGTTTGAACCCACGACCCTCTGCTTGAGAGGCGATAGGTCAAACCATTAGGCCACCACGGAGATTAGAGTTGACTACGGAACCCTAATAAAGCTTGGTAAGTAGAATTTGTATGACGACTCTGGTTGATTTAGTGCTCTAAGGGTAAATTACGTGATGTCTGTATAAAAGACTGCTAAGCCTGATTTAAGACCGTCTAATATAAATGGGACGGGTCTTATACATAACGGCCTTAAAGATTAGGGAAATACATTTCTACGGAAACTCCAGTTGTCAACAATGGGAGGATTTCTTGAACAGTTATAAAAAGGCGTTCAATTTATTCATGATTTTTTGTAAGAAATAACATATTTTAGGTAAATCCCCCCTCGTGTATTGAATACAGATTTTCGTTTTGTTGTTGTTGACTAAAATGTCGAAATGTTGCCAAAGATAACTTTTACACTTTTACAAGCTTTTCTTATACCGATATTTCCCTTATTCCGCACACAAATGGCCAAAGCTGCAATGAGCAAGATGATGAACTAGAATTTGGCAAAACAGAAGCATCTCTGATACCACTAAGATGAGAGTTATGCGACTCTGGTCTTCTCGATCTTTCTGCATGGCTCTGTATCGTAGTCTTTTCGTGCGGCTGACCGGAAAAAGATCGAAGCATTTAAGATGTGGTGTTGGAGGAGGATGCTACGCATACCGTGGACAGCAAAGAGACCCACACATCCATTCTCGACCAGCTGAATGTCAGAACAGATTGTCCACACCTGCTACCAGCGAGCACTCGCCTATTTGGCCATATCGCTCGAAAGGAGTCAGACAACACGAGAAACTGATAGTGCTAGGCAAAAATCGAGGGAAAATGCCCAGAGGACGGTCACCAACCCGATCATCATCATCATCATGTCAGCCGAAAGACGTCCACTGCTGGACATAGGCCTCCCCCAAGGCTCTCCACTCAGACCGGTCTTGTGCTTTCTGCATCCACCGGATCCGCGATCTTAACCAAAGTCGTCGCTCCATCTTGTTGGAGGTCTACCGACAGCTCGTCTCCCGGTCCGCGGACGCCATTCGAGAACCTTCCCAACCAACCCGATGGTCGGATCAAATTAAGGCGATCACGGGGCTCACTTTGTCTGCAGCGCTGAAACAAGCCGAAGACAGAGTGGTGTAGAAGCGTCAACGTCTCCCGTAAAGGCTTTTCAAGACGGAAACGACCTTCAGGAATGAAGAACACAACGAAGAAGAAGAGAGATACCGATATTTCCATATATGAAATTTGTTATGAAGGTAGCTGTAATAGATTGAAAATACAAACTGAAATATAGATGCACAGAAAAACCAGAATAAGAAGACCATCACTGGGAATCGAACCCAGGTCCTCGGTATTCCGTACCGCGTGCTATAACCGCTACACCACTGATGGTCAACGGTACCGACACGAATTTCCCCTATGCACCTCATATCTCAGTGATGGTCTTATTTTTCTGGTTTTTCTGTGCATCTATATTTTAGTTTGTATTTCAATTTAGGTTTTACGGGATGACCGTAAAGTAAAATTTTTGAATTGAAATAAAAAATACAAAAGATTCCAAAAAACCAATCTTAGCTGTAATAGCACGACTAAGAAGACAATCATTTTTTTTGGTTGGTAATCTAAAATAAACAAGGCTTTGCTAACACTGGGTAAACATCGATATTTTAAAATTTTATGGAAACCTCGGTGCGGGAGTCCAACTCGGACTTAACCGTTTTTTAATTCTTCAAATTAAAAATGCTTAACTGGGGGTTTTCAAAAAAAAGTGTCCCCGTTCTTTTTTTAATTTTGGAAAAGAATTGATTTTCCTACTCAGAATCAAGAGCACAATCGATTCCGATCGTTTAAAAAATGTCCCCATTTTTTCATACAAAAACTTTATAAGTCTGTTTTGTCACGCCCATACTTTACTGAGTGTATGAAAAAAACTGCCATTTTTTGGGGCCATTTTTAAACTATTCAAATCGATTGTGCTCTTGATTCTGAGTAGGAAAAACCATATTTTCTTTTATCCAAAATTTGACATTAACTCATTCATTAATTCATTCTTCTTTTAAGTATGTAATCAGTTCTTTTTGTAGCTGTGTGTCATTTACTTCAACTCTCGTGGCACTACCTATATTAGGTACTTACAGGTCGATTTACAAGAGCTGGCACAAATGGATTGAACGAAAAAATTACACTTATCCAATTCTGGAGGAAAATGACTGATGCGTGTCATTTTCGTATTGGAGTGAAACATTAATCCTTCATTCAATCCATTCGTGCCGCTCGCTCTTGTGAATCGATCTGTACTTATAGATACTATTCATACGTTGGGTTATAAAGGGTTCCGTAAATCGGCAGTTCCAGTGTCCCAGGAAGCAGTTAATCACGTGAAGGTGTACGGAACATAACGATGCTGCCAACCACTCCAACATTACAGGCATACAACTTACAATTGAGTGAATAGTCCATTTTTGGGAAACAATCATTGACAGATAAATGAATTATCCTTCTTCGTTTTTTTCTCTAGCGCTCGTTACACTTGGTCTTTACATCCTACTAAATTATTAATGCGAGTGTTTGTATGTGTGTGGTGTACGTTTGATACTCCTTATAGGGCTTTCCGCTTTGCACTCCTTAGTCAATAAAATCTTAAATAATAAAGATTATTTATAAAATATAGTCAAGTGTCCAACAACGAAACACATAAAATTCAAAATCTCATAAATCGTTTCGGGTGACATAATTTATGTTTTTAAATTAGTTGCTCGTGTTATAGGCCACAACCGGTAGATCATTGAGCTTGCGTTACTTGTGGCGTTATAGAGCTTTCTAGTACCCGGCCGCTGAGAAGTCAAAACTCCTGACACATTGCATAACTATGAAGTTCCTGATTATTGTAAATGTCAACCATTGAAAAAAAATGCTGTACTTACTACTCTGTCGCACGCAACAAGTAAGCATTGCGTTTCTGTTTATGATTCATATTGTTACTATTCAGAAACTTCATAGTTTCGCAATGTGTCAGAATTTACTTCATAAGCCGTTGACTATAATGAGGCGGGCTTTGATGAACATTGAACGTCTTCCGGATGATAATGATTAAAGTAGGAATTTATGTTGTTCCCAGCTGCACTACGCCCAATGATAAAGGGCACCGGAAAGACCCCAACCCTGCCCGGACACTCTACAAAGACATTACCAACTTTGGAGCGATCTCTCCGAATTCTCCGAATTCGTAATTAACTTTCACAACTAATGATTTATGGAAATCAAAAAGTTTTCTATTAGATTGTAGTGAAGAATGATGGTGAGGCAACTATGCCAAGTGAAAGTGAATTTGTTTTAGGGCACAAATTAAGTAATTAAAAAAACAAAAGATTTTTTCTTTAGATCAGGCGTTACTTTGCGAAAGTCTTCAACAATTATTTTGCTCACCCGCGACCTTATGCTAACCAAGTAAGTCTATGCAACAAATATGTGTTCATGCCGTTTGAGCATGCTGTAGGAGCACACATAAATCACACAAACTCAACTATCACCCACCACCACAACACTACACTGACGCGTTACGAAGTGAACCACAGCTCATCTTCAGAGCAACACAACCGTTCACCACGCTAACAGATGTTAGACTCGAATGAAGACTAAAAACTTGCACAGCTTAAGGCAGTTAGTTAGAATTTCAATTTTTTTCAGCAAAAGCTACGGATTGTCACAAATAGTAATTCTAACTACCTGCGTTAAGACGTGCAACTTTTTGGTATTTACCCATCGAGTCTGTGGTTACTGAAGTTTACTGAAGCTGATGCAAAATAATAATTTGACGACCAGATGGCCTTAGAGAATCTGACTACGAAGCTGATGAGGAAATGAGGAAAAAGGAAATGAGGTCCGCGGGTTCGGTTCCCGTGTCGGGGCAGATATTTGTATGAAAAATACGACTGTTTGTTCTCGGGTCTTGGGTGTTTAATATGTATTTAAGTATGTATCTATATCTATATAATTATATTTATCCGTTGCTTAGTACCCATAACACAAGCTTTGCTAAGCTTTTTGGGACTAGGTCTATTGGTGTGAATTGTCCCGTGATATTTATTTATTTATTAATGCGATGAAAAAAACATTATACCTAGATCCGTACTTTACTTACATACAAACATTACAAGTTATAAAATCTGGTAAAAAAAAGGTATGCAGATGGTAAATTTCAAACTCAAACTCAAACTCACAACATTTATCGACATAAAAAACACACATCACAACAAAGACACAGTAAAAACATAAATAGAAGAAGAGAGAAAATTTGATAATTATTATTACTATTATTATCATACTTAGAAATTTGCATAACATTTTCATGGATTTCGGCGTCGAAGCAGCCACAGAGACCCAAAAGGTTCTGATTCGGGTAAATTAAACTGACCTGACACGTACCAATTTGATCGTATGATAGGACTTCCAATTAGTCCAAACTTTCGATGAGTTTCTGCGGCTTGCCTAAAAATAAAATGATAGCCAAATAATTATTTCAAATCTAACTACTTAATTTTATTAATGCGGAAGTTTTTTTAGTGGGTTATGTTTATTACTAGTCATGCTAAAACATCTTGAGATCTGGAATAACGCATATGCTTTTTATCCGGAGATATTTCCACAGGATCGGTATAATAACCAACTGTACCAAATTTTTTTAGACTCTACCTTTTAGGTTTTGTTTTTATTTTAAATAAATAAATAAATATTATGGGACAGTTGACACCAATCGACCTAGTCCCCTAGTACCTAGTGTTAAGCAGTAACAAGCGTACACGCTCATTCACTCATATACATTCGCATTAACATAGTATAGTAGAAAGCTAACTTCAATCCAACGAACAGTGGGGTATTTTAACATTCTAGCCGGTCAAGACTATTTTTTATTTAATTTTATTATTCCTTATGGGTTTCAGTAGAGTTATAAGGTGTTCTCAATCACTATTAGGGTATATTTCTTTAAATATTGTAAAAAAAAAACTATTAATCGATGACGGTAAATGCCAAGGGCCTTCGTCAGACTCTTGTCTGACATCGTGTGTCGCGTCGTCATCTGAATCTTCGAAATAAAAGTAAATACAACAGTAATAACAATAAAAAGTAAAACTTCAAAAAATCTTCATTTCTAATGAAAACTAATTGACATGCTGGCATAAGGAAACGAACTATAATTTGTTCTATAATTTGAACCCATTTTCTTCACATTTGCAACAACAAGAATCTGCTGTACATCATGAAACAATAATAATCATCCGATAGCACCCGAAAGAAGAACTTAAACCACTATCAATGTTGACGAACCAACAAAAATAATAATAATAATAAATAGCATGTGACACTTGACACCAATTGACCTAGTCCCAAACTAAGCAAAGCTTGTACTATGGATACTAGGCAACGGATAAACCTACTTATATAGATAATACATTTAAATACATATTAAATATCCAAGACCCGAGAACAAACATTCGTGTTATTCACACAAATATCTGCCCCGGCCGGGATTCGAACCCAGGACCTCAAGCTTCGTAGTCAGGTTCTCTAACCACTTAGCCATCCGGTCGTCAAATAATAACTCAAAAAGCCCCTCTATTTACAGTTTGTTAATATATGTAACATTAAATCACATAAAAGTATGTATCTTTACCTGGGTCATCATTCTCCATTATAACTTTATTTTCTTCAGTTCACAATTTTTATTAAATCTCGAAAGAACTCCGCGTATTGAAATGGCGTCTAAAACACTTTAATTAACAATCAAGTTTCAACTGCTGACAGCCGGTCATCTTGACACTAGCGTTGAGAGGGAGGATTGTCCATTATTAAGCAACTATCTGGCTATCTGCTGTTATATATCTTGTTAATCTGTATGTACTTTGACATTTTGGACTTTTGACCGGCTAAAATCGCAATAAATACCCGTTTGTGCGACGCTAAAACGAGAAACAATTCCGAGGAACAAATGGGATGTGAATAAAACAAGAAGCTGAAATCTAGATACCACTTTTCATCCATCTCACTCATTCCCCAGCAATCAGGGATGTGGAACAGGGACAAAGTGACTTTTTAATTTAGGTTGTCAACGAGCGAGAGTAAAAATCGGATACAGTTTCAATATTCATGATGGGAATTACCATAATAATTGCTAGAAATGTTTTGAGGCCAAGTTTGGGTGAATAATAAACACATAACGGGATTTTAGTATACAGCGTGTATTTTTGATACTACCTCAAACTTTAAGGGCAGTTAGTGAAGGCCCTAATAATCACATTTTTTATGTTTTAGTGAAAATTTAGACTTATAATTTTCCTTAAAAAAATAATTAGCACGCAATGTATCACTACGCGATACTACTTTGTTTTTATTCAAAACGTCGCACTTGTTGACTTGACAGCTGTCACAGAACGCTTCTCTCTCGTATCAAATTATTGCACGCATTACATTGCTGCTCGAAAATACTTCAAAAATTAATTACGCTTTGGTAGTTAATCCTAAATTAACAATTTGTTTTGATATCGGTTCACAGCACTTAAATCTCCGCCTGGTTATAGTTTGAGGTAGTATCAAAAATACACGCTGTAGATAGATAGTTCATATTTTTAACCCCTGATGCAAAAAGAGGCGTGCTATAATATTGATGCCAATCCCTGTCTCTCTGTGGTATCGTAGCTCTCAAACGGATTGACCAATTTCAATGCAATTATCAGTTCAGTCATTTTTGAGACATTGTACTTTGAAATGACATTATGTCTGGGGATTTTACCCGACTGCTCGAAGGACTTTTTTCAACTTATCTACAGGATGACTCGAGAGACGTGAGCAGGACCAACAATACACCCTTAGTAACTGATAATGGGCCAGTCACAATCATTGTTAAGTAAAACCCACACACTTTTAACTGCAGAGTGACTTAGCACTTGATAAAAAAGTAAGTAAGTTAATAAGTAGATACTTGGTGAGTAAATAATGTTATTTGACTAGGTTATAGTTTTCTTTTGTTATTATGAATGTACAGTAATAAATATATTGAACAACAATAATAATTTCATACTTATTGTTTGCAAAATTAAACTTTTTTGGAGTCTTTTTGTATTTTTTATTTCAACTCCAAATTTGTTACCACCCACCAAGACTCCAAAAAACTAATCATAATTTGATCCATGTGTGCATCCATGTCTCAATTTGTATTTTTGAAATGCAAAATTAAAAGAAATATATAATGTGAATCACGCTAATCTGGTACAATATGATGAAGTCCTGCTATCCTCCACCCTGTATCTTCCACACATCCCTCCTTTGAGCCATCCTCTTGACCTCTTGATACGACGTGACGCCGATTTTTTCCTTATCTGATCGATGTAGCTGGGCCTAACTCAACCTCTTCCTCTCTTCCCCTCGATCCTTCCTTCCAGAATTGTTTTGAAGAAGCCGTCGTGTCGTACCAAATGCCCGATCATATTCCCGCGTCTAGCATCTACATATAGTATTCAGGATTGTTCTCCATTCTTCAACTATTCCCAATACTTCCACATTGGTCTTCCTTTCCATCCAACTTATGCCTTTCATTCTACTCAAGCACCACATCTCAAATCTTCCAGTCTTGCCCTATGCTTCTGCGTCAGTGTCCACGTTTCAAGTCCTGCTCACGTCTCCCGAAACACCCTGTATTCGTATATTGGTGAGGCTATGCCAAATTACAAGGTTTTTTTTTATAAAGACTTCTTTTCGCTTCTCCGGGCACCGAAGGTAAGGCAGGCCGAGGCAGAGATAGTGAGATGACCTGAACGCGGAACTGAGCAAGTGGTCAGATATAGTTCTGTAAATAGAGATGTGGAGGTCAAGAGGGAAGGCCTTTGCTCAGAAGCGGGACACAGATATAGGCACGTGGGATGTGGGGATGTTGGACGTGGTATGATATAATAAATGGTTTCCTTTAGGCTTCGTACTGAACTCTTGAGGACAGTGTAACATCTCTATTCCTATTGGGTTGCATTTGCCCACTGTTGGGGCCGTATTTACTTAGTTCCCGCGCGGGCCCAGTAAAGACTGGGAACCTTGCACAGCAGAATTGTTTGACATGTTTTCCTTCACCGCAAAGCTCGCGGTAAATTTCAGATGTAATAGCGTAGGCACCATCAGCTCAATATGTGGTCTACGAGTACAACCCTAAAGTTGATAATCGTTTGCATGTCATAAAACAATAATGCCAATAGAAGTGTCTGTCAACTTGAAAGTTCGACTTTAGCGACATATTCATTTGATAGGAACTTGTTAAAAAAATAATAGACAACTTATTTGGCTGATGGTACCTAATAGCGCACTTAAATTTCTGAAAACTCAGAGGTGCACACACACCATTCTCAATTTTTTACGAATGTGACAATTCGTGAGTATAGGTATGTGCGTGTTCATTCATAAGAATGAGAGAGTTTATGAGTATGTGTGCGTGTTTATTTATAAAAATGTGACAGTTTTTTGAGTATGTGTTAGTGTGTTCATTCATAACAATGTGACAGTTTGTGAGTATGTGTGCGTGTTGATTTATAAGAATTTGACAGTTTATGACTATGTGATCTTATGATTTACATAGGTATACTTTTAATCCTTTGGTAAACGCAAAATTCTCGTAGGATGCCGGCAATGCGGGCAACAGCTAGTCTCACTAATATTATAAATGCAAAAGTTTGTAAATCTGGATATTTGTTTGTTACCTCTCAACGTATTTTCAAACCATCGAACCGATTAAGATTCCAATTCGGTGTACCTACAGATAGTTTGAGTCCTGAAGAAGGACATAGATAGTTTTTATCACGGAAATTTTCATAGTTTCCGCGTGATAGCGGTGAACGAATTTTACGCCGGCAGTCGCGGGCAACAGCTAGTACTTCATAAAATCGGTACCGAAATAACTCTGTCGTTAAATATTTGGACTTAACAGCTTTCCAACAAGCTATTTTATTGATTATATCCTCACCCAATACACTTAGGGGAGTCAATTAAATCCTCAAGTACCACGTTTGGGGGCGTGATAACAAGAGATTAGTTATATTAGCGATATTGTTAAAACGTGCGTTACTATATACAGAGACGTTTCTATATCGAAAATACAGATTCAAACATATTTGCATAGAAAAATCAGAAAAAGAGACCAACGCTGCGCAACCCAGGTTCTCAGCATTCCATGCTGCGTGCCATACCCCTACACTACCACTGGACAGGAGTACATACACGAATTTTTCCTATGCACCACATATCTCAGCTTGTTTGTTTCTTATTTAGTCACTTAAGCAGTGAAACTAGCGATATCTATGTTTTAGCCCTCATCTATAAACTTTTAACTCACCTGAACAAGAGATGTCGCTATTAAGTAATCAAATTAAGATTGGTTTTTGTCAAAAATACTCCAAAAACCAATCTTAATTTAGAGACGTTTCTGTCAATGCTTAATACCCGGTATCGTTGGTTCTATTTATTCTGCGAACATATTTGTTTTTGTTTCCATTAGGTACCTGTACTCAAAGAATATCTGTTCTCTCTTCTTCTTCTTCTTCTTCAGCACGGTTTCGCCCACCGTTGGGCATACGCCTCTCCAACCGTTCTCCATCCAGATCGACTATCTGTCTCTCTCTTCCAGACCGGTCCTGCTGTCTCCACAATGTCATCTGAATATCTGTTATATTTGTTATTTAAACCTTAAATTATAGGTATATTGTAGTACTTAGAGTAAAAATTGTATGTGACTGAGGGATTTGTTAGCTGGAGGTCCAATACGCTTTCCGTCCAAATCACGTTTGGCCGTTCGTCTACTAAGTAGTTCATGCGTCAACTCCTACTGGTTCCGACAGAATATCAGCGCTGTGACAGCAATGTCGCAGCACATGCTGAGTCGGCGCCTTTTCGCGGCTGTGCCGTGACAACTTAATTTGTATGTAACAACTTGAATTGTTTGTTTTTGTACAATTGTCATGGCATTTTTGTGAATAATAGTACATTGTGTCTTAAGGGCGGTAAATAAGGAATTACGAACGAGAGTCTATTAGAAGCCCGAAGGCGAAAACTGAGGGCTTTAATGAGTCGATGTTCGTAATTCTAGTACCGCCCGTGCGACATACAATGTTTTTCATCACATTTGCGAGTAAAATCTTATATTTCTAAAAGAAAAAATATAATTCTTCCTAATATTGGCGATACGTCAGGCTGCGCTCTTGGTACGAGGAGCACCGCCCACCCTCTCCGGCAGCATGCGCCGCAACGTGCGTGTGCATGTGGTCCTGCAGCAGCGCGCGCAGTAGTATCAGTACGCACATTGACTCATTTAGCGACCTTGGGCTTCATGACAAGAAAATTTGTACATGGAATGACTCGTTTACCGACCACGGGTTTCATGACAAGCACATTAAGGTCGAGGGTTTTATTTGGGGGGTTGCAACCAAGGTAGCCTGCATGTTACGACACTGTTTACGAGCAAGTGTGATGAAAAGTTTTCTTTCTATCTGTCTTTCTTCTTAACTTACATTGCCGCCTTGTTTCATTTTTAACCCCCGATGCAAAAAGAGGGGCGCTAATAAGTTTGTCGACAATGTCTGTATGTCCGTCAGTCTATGGCATCGTAGCTCTCAAACGGATTGACCTATTTAGATGCGATTTTTTATGTGATAGCCAAAATGAAAACGAGCTTGCAGTGGTTTTAGCAATGTTTTATTAAAATCTGAATAAACTTTGAAATTATGTTGTCAGGGTTTTTGAACTTTTTTATGTTGGTTAAGTTATTGTTATTATTATTAAACTGAAAATAAATAAAAGAACAATAAAATAATACAAAGTTTTACAAGGGTGGTAAATAAGGAATTACGAACGGGAGTCTATTAGAAACCCGCAGTCGAAAACTGAGGGCTTTGATAAGTCGACGTTCGTAAAATTCTAGTGCCGCCCGTGTGAAATACAATGTTTTTCACCTCACTTTGTGATTAAATTATAAAATAATACGTTACTCAAAACTGTAATAATTATTAATAAACATTAAATTTACGTAAATAATAGCCAAATTAAAAAAAAAAACGCTACGTAATAATAAGAGATTACCATTCTTATCTGTGGTACGGTTCCCTTCTTAACCGTGGTACGGTTGTGTCGAAGTTTTTATTTTGAGTTAGCGTACTTTTATTATTTTACTCATAGACACACGCAACGCAATAAGTTTAACGTACGTTCAGGTATGAGAAAAAAACTGTTTTTCACACACACGCCTTCGTTTTATCGCCACGAAGTTTTCCTCGCAGACGAGGCATAAAAAGTTGTCCGAAACAAAAATTAAACGAAACGGTTCAACGCTGTCCTGTATGGTTCTGTCTACGCGCTCGGCTTACCCACTACGTGCGGGTGGTCGAGGCGACTCGTAAACTCGTTATTGCCAATAAACAGTTTATTTGACGACATTACTGCGAACATGCGAAATATGGCGCACACTGCCGCTACTTTGACTAAATTTAAATATGTCTCCAGACACACGAGTTGTCATCGTCTTTATCGTGTCAGCCGAAAGACGTCCACTACTGGACATAGCACCCCCAAGGCTCTCCACTCAGACCGGTCTTGCGCTTTCCGCATCCAACGCGATCCCGCGAACTTAACTAGGTCGTCGATCCATCTTGTTGGAGGCCTAACGACAGCTCGTCTCCCCTATGAGTTGTATTAAGAGCGTTTATACCTGCTAAGCTGGCAACGTAGCATTTTTGTTAGTTTTTGTCGATTATTCCACAAAAATTTAATGAAATTAAAAATGTGGTCTGTTAAAACTGGCCTTAATACTCATTATATAAGTTAATGTATCTACTGCAATAATTATGCGTGATAGACTTTTATTTCCTTTAACGGTTTTTAAAAAATGTATGTAATTTCGCAAATGATTTTTTTATGTACATCGAATTGAATAAAAAGTATTTGTACTGTATTATGCCGTATTAATTAAACTATTTTGAGACAAGGAATACAATAGAAATTATTATATATTATTATTTTCGTTTTCAAATCATCATCAACGTCATCATCATCAGTCTACACAGCAGTCCACTCCCCCAATGAGCGCTATAGCGCCCTGTCCTCAGCTCGACGCATCCAGCTTCTACCAGCAGCCTTTCGCAGATCGTCCCTCCATCTGGCCGGAGGACGTCACACTACGTTTACCGAGGTGGTCTCCACTCAATCATGAGTTTTTGAACTCGTTACTGAACTAAACACCAGTACCCCTATTATGTTTTGGTATCATGGATAACAGAACTGACGAATTTGCGATAGTGCCCTTTGAAGTAATTATTTTAACGGTTATTGATCGCGATCGATGCTCCAACGCGAATGACGGTCATAAAACAGGCGTGGGGTGATTTATGATCCAGCCAATGCCATCGTTTTTCAATTAACAGAATAAATTGGGCCCAACAGTCTTGTATAGGCAAACTACTTAGCACGGCCCTTTTTACGTATTCGGGTACCTACAGGAGCTTTGGAACTTATGTTATTTTCAGGGTTCCGTAGTCAACTAGCAACCCTTATAGTCTCGCCATGTCTGTCCGTCCGCGGTTAAGCTCGGATACCGTTAGTACTAGAAAGCTGTAATTTGGCATTAATATACATATCATATCACGCCAACAAAGTGGTAAAATAAAAAAAATAAAAACATTTTTTTAGGGTACTTCCTATAGACGTAAAGTGGGTGTTTTTTTTCTCGACTTTTCCTATAGTGTAGGGTGTCGTTGGATATGCTTCTAAAACCATTGGGGCTTGCCAAGACGATTTTTCGATTCAGTGTCTGAGAAATATTAAACTTGAAAGTGCAAATTTTCATTAAAATCGAGCGTCCCCCATCCCTTTAAAGTCTAAACTGTTGGGTGGAAAATTTTGAAACATTCAAGATGGTAGTTAGTATATCAAATTTACAAGGAAAATTATAACGGTTAAGATTGCTTGAGAGTTATTAAGTAATTTAAGAGTAAATAGCAGCCTAAGGTATAAAATATACCTAAACTTGGAAGATTCCGTACATAATACGAAATCCTTAGAAAAATATTACTTGATTTTTTTCGTAATGGCTAATTGGCTACGGAACCCTATTTTGGGCGTGTCCGACACGCTCTTGGCCGGTTTTTTGTACTGTGTTAGTAGGCAGCTTTATCGCGCGTTTGTGTACCGAGCCGGCGTAGCGTAGGTATCAAGGACGCTGCCGAGACATTATACTTTTTTTTTAATCGACTGGATTGCAAACGAGCAAGTAGGTCTCCTGAGGGTAAGAGATCACCACCGCCCATAGACACCTGCACGTGCCCAACCTAGAGGCCTAAGATGGGATACCTCAAGTGCCAGTAATTTCACCGGCTGTCTTACTCTCCACACCGAAACGCAACAGTGCAAACACTGCTGCTTCACGGCAGGATTGGCGAGCAATATGGAGGTAGCAATCCGGGCGGACCTAGCAAAAGGTACCACCTGCAAATATAAATACTGTTCCTAATAAGGGGTACGTATTATAATGTATAAATTTAAAATACATATCGGTTGAAATACATACAGTTGAAATACCGAAAATTATAAATATAATGCATCAAAATATATAAAGTTATTTGACATAAGTTCTAAACGCATAAGCTTGAAATGCATAGTGGTCAAAATATATAATGGTTACAACGCATAATGGTTCTTAGTCATATGGCACAAAATGCATATTTTCATAATGTATACGTTCAAAATCTATACAGTATGTTTTCTATAATGGTTGAAATACATACTAGACACTGAATTTTCACAATGAAAAATGCATATATTACAATTCTGGCACTAGCCGGCCGCTGCCGCGGCACGCTCGCTTCGCTCGCTCGGCTCGTGCTTGTTTTGGTCATAGTTGAACCTAACACGCTCCTCCTCGCTACGCTCGTCGTCGCACCTAAAGTTACTATTCAATTATTGATCAGACTTTAGTTTAAAATGCAAGGTCTTGTTAGACAATACCGATTACGATCAGTCGGTATCTTATAGGTTAGGTTAGGTTAGAGTTTTGTCCAGGCGCGAAGCGCCTTAACTACCCTGAATAGGAGCTCCGCGAAGCGGAGCTCCGTCGACTTGTCTTACAGTCCTTAATTTTTCAGAATTTTACATGTAAATACAACCTAAGTAGACTGGAGATGAAGATGAACCTAGGCATTATATAGTATGTATTTTGACCATTATGAAAAACGTACTATAGGAATTTTAATTGTTATTTCTTTCAACTATTATATATTCTGATTGTATATATTCTGAACATATACATTGTGAACTTAGTCATTTTAATTTTATGTATTTCGACCAGTATGAAAAACGTGCTTTATGAATTTTGATTAATATTTATTTAAACGATTATATTTTTCAATTTTCGGTATTTCAACTGTATGTATTTCAACCGATATGTATTTTAAATTTATACATTATAATACGTACCCTTATAAGTAATAACATACTTACCGTTCCTTTTTTCTGTATTGTGGTATAACATCGAATACCCTCATGGGGTGTCGGATTGTGATTACGCGTAACTCTACCCCCCAAAGTTATTACGGCGACACGTGTCGCGCGAGAGCCCAAGCGTAAGTTTTTTTTTATCAAATAGCTGGCAAACGAGTATGCGGGTCACCTGATGGTAAGCGATCACCGCCACCCATGGACACCTACAGCTTAATTAGGACTGCGGGTGCGTTGCCGGCCTAAAGGGGAGGGGGATAGAGGAGGAGAAAGGGGGAGGGGAGTTGGGCCTCCGGATCTCCCACTCACCGTACGAAACACAGTAGCAAAACTACTAAGTTAAACTCGCAAAGGAAATGTAAAATTTAAAAACATTGTGTTTCTTGCAGGTGGGTGTTTTTTATTTACTTGTGCTATGAGGACTTAAACAAAATTTCGAAAAAAAAATATTTTTTCCTGTCAGTGCACAGCGCGTTTGCTATAAATTCTTCGGAGACAAAGTTCCGGCCAATAAGTAGCTATTACATACACACACATACATACACACATACATTTTTATTGGGATAGGTAGGTAGGTAGGTATTTTTAACATCCATAGATAGCGAATCTTATCCTAGTAGGTACGAGTAAATTATAAATTTATGTGAAAGTTTGTGAAGATATTTGGATGTTTAGATTATCATCCCAGCCTATATACGTCCCACTGCTGGGCACAGGCCTCCTGTCAGAACAAGAGGCCTTGGGCCATAGTTCCCACGCGGGCCCAGTGCGGATTGGGAACATCACACACACCATTGAATTGCTTCGCAGATTTGTGCAGGTTTCCTCACGATGTTTTCCTTCACCGCAAAGCTCGTGGTAAATTTCAAATGTAATTCCGCACATGAATTACGAAAAACTCAGAGGTGCGAGCCGGGGTTTGAACCCACGACCCTCTGGTTGAGAGGCGATAGGTCAAACCACTAGGCCACCACGGCTTTTTAGATGTTTGATACTTAATCACTTCTAAACCGCTTACCGATTTGGTTGAAACAAGGTACAAATCCAAGAGAAAACAAAACTTCAGACAAGTGTCACGAAGTATTTTCGGTCGAAAACCTCCGCGTGCCGTTGAAATTCAAACTGAAACCTCTTAAAACAATATCAGCGGTCAATTATAATCCACTTGCGTACCCGTCGGGAGCGACCACCCAAAAGTCCCTTAAAACTGTCATTTGAATATCTTTCAACTATAATGTAAATAAAAAAGAGTAGATTAGGTATATTATTTTATTGAATTAAGCGTTACTTTGCAAAAGTCAATGTCAATAAATAAAATTACAAAAATTAAACGGTTCCTTCAACCTTTACCGGCCCAAATAATATTGTCATGGAAATACCGACCCTGTTTTTCGTGTACACGCCCATAGAAACTGACATGAGGTATTATCCGGGCTGGTAAAGAGTGTCACCCAAACAGTCCGACTAGTTTCGATCTTCTCGGAAGATCTTTTCCATAGGTGAATGCGTTCACGACGGTGGCACTCCCCGCACTGCCGCACGGCGCGCCGCGTGCTGCGCTCGCGCAGAAGCAACGGGGAGTATAATAGAGAGGAGTATAAATAAATAGAAGTATGTGGTATGACATCGCTGCCACTAGATGGCGGTAAGAAAAAAACGATAACTTGGACCTAGAAAAAAATATTCAGTGTATTTCCTAATGTTTTTGATGACGTTTTGAATACAACTGGCTGGCAAAATTTTAAGGTCCTACGCTAGCTGGCGCGGGTGCACTGCGCAAGCGCACGCCTGCGCGGTTGCAGGTAAAATCCGTCGCACGCGACGCGCGCAGTTAGCGCTACTCATACTATTTTACAATCTTTTACCTGTCCCGTTGTCATGTCTGTCTGTCTGCCTGTCTGTAATCAAATACTACTGCAAGTTAAATTTGACCTATTTGGCTAAATGGCGTGACAATACAATAATCTAGTTACATCTTGGTAGTCCAGCCAGCATCGTCTCCACAGGACGGAACTCTTTAACGGTTAATAGCATCGACTTGAAATTTGGTATGCAAATGTAGTTTGGGTGACAATGCAAGTACAGTCAACAAAAAGTACAGTCAACAAAAAGTACAGTCAGCAAAAAAAGCTTGTATTAAAAATTTAATTTTATGGTGAGGTTTCAATAAGCATCCACCCGCTCCGTGTAAACCGGGTCAGCTAGCGTAGGCCCTAAGTGGTCCACACGCAAAAAGCTAGTGACCTATCTACCCTTCTTTATATCTACGCTTCCAACGCATGTGTCACAAACGTCCATAATCTACGAAAACGACCCACAAACGGCGAGTTCGGGATTAGCGAAGTTTCTACGAAACAGGTTGTCAAAGCGTGGATATAGGACGATGATGAGATGAGTTAGTACCCCATACGATAATATAACCTTTACTCAATTGTTTTACGTTACGAAATTTGATATGAAGTTAGTTCGAGACCCAAGAAAAGACATGAGAGTTGAAAGGACAAAAATAAAACACAAACAACACAAAGGGCAGAATATGCTGAACTAACACTTTTTACTAACTTATATTGTACCATATTCTCAAAAATAAATAAATGATTGATTGATTGATTGAAAAGGGAAAGGACATTAGGATAGTTTCTATCCTGGAAAATTGCATAGTCCCCGCCGGACAGCGATAAACGAATTCAATATGGCCGGAGTGGCAACAAAAACAGCCAGTTTTTTACCCCCGACGCAAAAAGAGGGGTGTTATAAGTTTGATCGCTATGGTGTCTGTGTGTGTGTCAGTCTGTGGCACCGTAGCTCTTAAACGGGTGGACCGATTTTAATGCGGGTTTTTGAAATATTGAACTTTGAAGTGACAAAGTCGGGGGTATTGTTGGTTAGGTTATGTATAGATGCGACTCTAACCTGCGAAGACTTCATTTATCGCAATCCCGCGGGAACTACTCAATTTCCCGAGGTCAAAACTATCCCGAGTTCTCCTAAAAAAAAAAAAAACTTTAAGCCTGAAAGCGTCATCAACAAACAAGACCGGATCAAGAAATCCTTTCCCTCTAGCCCGACAGCCTGGCTCAGCTTAGCTGGACATCTGGATTTTTTTTATCGCATTTCGCAAATTACATAAACACAAAATAAACCAGTATAAATTAAATATTTATGAAAGTATTTGCGAAATCGCGAAACGGTCTCAGCTCAGTCAGCATAGTGCTGGCCGTAGAGGCCAACGCTGGTCTTCCGTTGTGACCGCTTAACACACTGGAATAACACACTTTATTTACCTAATACCAAAATTCTCACAGGATCAAAATAATGATTGGTTATTTGGAGTCTTTATGTATTTTTGTTTGTATTTTTGGTATGGTTTTACGGGATGACCGTATAAGTAACAAATTTGGAGTTGAAATAAAAAAATACAAAAATATTCCAAAAAACCTATCATAATTTGATTGCTTAGTAGCGACATCTCTTGTCTGGGTGAGCGGTTAGTACCGAAAGAATGTAACGTCTCTCGATGAGATCGAAACATAGATTTCGCTTGTGCTGCTGCTTTAGTAGCGTAGTAGAAATAAGCAACCTGAGATATGTGTGCATAGGAGAAATTCGTGTCTATACTCCTGTCCAGTGGTAGTGTAGCGGTATGGCACGCAGCACGGAATGCTGAGGACCTGGGTTCGATTCCCAGCGCTGGTCTCTTTCTGGTTTTTCTGTGCATCATGTCTCAGTTTGTATTTTCGATAGGATCAAAGAAGATTTCAAAATCTAATCCGCTGCGTATGAAGTTACGAAATTTGGCACTGTTGTTTATAACGCACCGTGATGTAATTCTCGCGGGAATTTTGTAAAATCCCGGAATTTCAATTCAACAGCTGAATCTAAAGGGTTACGCGTGCGAAGCCAAGGGTTAACACTAGTGGTTCATTAAGCCCGGTTCACATTTATGTGTAATGACGCATTAGAGCGGTATCGGTTTCATACATTTTATATGGTTGCGTTCACATTTCTCTGATGCAGTGTGTTGTGGCGGCTTGTGTTGTGTCGCATCACAAGCATAGAGAGAGAGAGAGAGACACACGACAGATAAACGTGAGCCTTTTGAGGTGTAAAAACCCCGAATAAAATATTATATTATCTTTAATATTTCAGCTCCCGGGAAACAGTCCCTTCTAAAGGATGTCGCTTCGAATAAGGGTACTTTATCTACTTAACACAGTTTCCCCTAATTTGCTTAGATTGTACTGAAAACAATAGATTGTCAGCCTTCGTGAAAATTAATACCATCCTAGGGCTGCCTCTTGCATGCTTCAAAGTCTTTTAACCCTTTTCCAGGCCCTTCGACTCTTAGATGTGATACCAAAAAATAAATCATATTTTTTGTTGTTTACCTATGAGGGATGAATTTAAAAACGAATAATATTTTTGACAAATTTGAATGATTTTGTACCATATTGTACATTTAGTAAGGTCGAATATTTGTGTACATTTGTGTGGTTGCTTTATGCACTATGCCTGGAAAAGGGTTAATTAAAACAAGCACCTTGCTACTCCATTACAAGAATAAAAATTATAGTTTGAAGAATTACGTAATAACCTTTTTTAGGGTTCCGGAGCCAAAATGGCAAAAACGGAACCCTTATAGTTTCGCCATGTCTGTCTGTCTGTTTGTCTGTCCGTCCGTCCGCGGCTTTGCTAAGGGACTATCAATGCTAGAAAGCTGTAATTTTGCACGGATATAAACAATAAAATCCCAATAAAAAAAAAATTGTAGGGTCCCATAGACGTAAAGTGGGTTTTTTTTCCTCATCCAACCCTTTAGTGTGGAGTATTGTTGGATAGGTATTTTAAAACCATTAGGAGTTTGCTAAGACGATTTTTCGATTAATTTATTTTTTTGCGAAATATTCAACTTTAAAGTACAAATATTCATTAAAATCGAGAGTGCTCCCTCTCTAAAATCTAAACCGGTGGGTGGAAAACTTTGAAAAAATTCAGAATGGTAGTAAATATATCACACTTTCAAGGATAACTATAACGGCTAAGTTTGCTTGAGAATTATTAGTAGTTTTACTCTTAAATAGCAGCCTAAGGTATAAAATATACCTAAACTTGGAAGGTTTCGTATAAAATACAAAATCCTTAGAAAAATATTACTTTTTTTTCGTAATGGCTACGGAACCCTATTTTGGGCGTGTCCGACACGCTCTTGGCCGGTTTTTTACGGTGGGAAAATGCATTACGCATACGACCGCTTCTTCGGGACGGCGTGGCGCGGTGCTGCCACCAATAATGTACGAGGAATGTGTTTTTCATTAACCAATAGAAACACTTCATTTACCATGCCTCGTACAGCACATCTCTAGTGGAAACAGATGAGCGGAGCGAGGCGAGGTGAATGCAGCGTTTTTATTGGTTATTAACCAACGAGAAGTTGGAAAACCCGCGACTTTGTCACTTCAAAGTTCAATATCTCAAAAACGGCTTTACAGATTTTAATTAAACATGACTAAAAACCATTGCTAGAAACTTGATTTCAAATAAAAAAATCGCATTCAAATCGGTCCACCTGTTTAAGAGCTACGGTGCCACAGACAGACAGACACACAAAGCAGCTTCATGTGAGACTCTCCTACCCCGTAACCTCCTTCCCTAGTAGAAGAAGGGGGAGGCCTTCTTATTCATTGCTATGGACTTCCAAAAATCAATTCTTTTCGACTTAAAAAAGTCTTCCATCATTCCATAAATAACATTGTTGTATTCATTACATTGTATGAAAAAAAGGCAGAAAAAAATATTAATAGACATGGCGTTTTTGGGAATATCGAAATAAATACGTCTATAGATGGCCTAGTGGTTAGAAAACCTGACTACGAAGCTTGAGGTCCCGGGTTCGATTCGTATTTGTATGAAAAATACGAATGTTTGTTCTCGGGTCTTGGGTGTTTAATATGTATTTAAGTATGTATCTATCTATATAATTATATTTATCCGTTGCTTAGTACCCATAACACAAGCTTTGCTAAGCTTACTTTGGGACTAGTTCAATTGGTGTGAATTGTCCCGTGATAATTATTTTATTTATTTAAAAAACTGCCTTTGTATAGTAACAGAGATTCAGCTGTCTACTTTTATCCAAATAAAATCAAACACACACACACGCGCGCGGATGTACGCACGCACGCACGCATGTTTTCCACCATTATTATATCGCTTGGATGTTAACCGCAAACGGCTCTTTTTCATGACTTTTTAACACTTACAGAAAAACAATAGCCTATTAGAAAAAAAACCTTAACATCTTGATCTTTTCGGTTTCATTTTGGACACCCCATGAGTGCGCAACCCTATAAAATTACAGTAAACAATACGAAATCGATTGCGTAAGTGCGCTCCAGCTATTCCCCTTCTAACCACCCCTAGCCCCTAACTTTTCGTTAATGAAACCAATTAAAATACAAAGGTAACGTAACACTGTTAACAAATTTGTTGTGATAAACAAAATAGAAATTAATTATTCGTGGAATCGGAAAACGGAAATAAAAATCAAATTTACCATTGCAATGTTATGTTGGGGTCTGTCTAACACACTTGGAATCATAATGACGAAATAAATCATGAGTTTGCGGCGCTTGCTTTCGAGACAATGGGTCCATGGTCGGAAGACACAAAAAAAATTATCAAGGACTTATCTACTCGTCTGGTTTTGGCCTCAGGTGACCCCAGGGCTGGCACTTACCTCTCGCAAAGATTAGGAATAACAGTTCAGAGAGGTAATGCTGCCAGTGTCTTGGGGTCAATGCCTGGGGCAGAAAATTTGGATGACGTTTTTATTTTGTAACGTCATAGTTTAGTTTATAAATAGTTTTAGTCTTGGATGTTAGATAGTATTTATTGCTTTTCCTTGTTATTTCTTTATTGTACGAAATAAATTGATTTATTGTTATTATAATCGTTTCACCACTTCATTCTGTCACAAGGTATAATACGAGGGTGGAAAGAGATGGACAATGCAATCGCAAACGTCAGCACGTTAGTAAATACGGCCTCTGGCCTGGCCACGAAATTGCTAGAACGGGTTCTCTTATCTTGAATAATATCGATTCTCCGAAATACACTTCGCATAACAGGTATCTCATATATTTTTTTTAGTCGAATAATACTTTTGCATATCATAACTTTGCATTTATATGGCATGATGGCATAGCAAAATACTAGTTTGGACTATTGTATTTTCACGGAAATTTAAATAGCGCCGACTTTAACACGGCGTAATGACATAGTTAAGGGAACTAACAGATACCATAAGAATGAGTTAAAGTTAAAGTAGGGCCAGCAAAGTAAGCGTGCTGTAACAGCAGCTACATAGTAGGTTGGGTTAGGTTAGAGCTGCGACCATAACACGCTAGCGGTCGGCAAAGCGCCACAATCTTACTGCTGCTAATAAATTGCTTTTATTATCCTTATGCAGAGTAATATAATGAGATATGTCTTTCTGCGTAGCGTAGCATAGCAACTATTCGAACTCATCGATATTATGTGAGGTTAATATTCTGCTTTACAAAATTATGAGAAATGATAGTATGAGATAAAACATATGCGAAAAGTAATTCGGTGATATGATGATTCTGCTCAAGGTTGTTATGAGAAACGAAATTATGAGATTCAATTTTATGCAACATATTAGTGAACCTGCGAGAACAGGGGAGCTACTACGAAATTCGAAAATCAAAGTTATTATCGTACCGTCTCTTTCACTCTCCTATAAATAATACGCCAGCGGCACAGGAATAATATCGAGATAGGAGCAAAGAGTGAATGTACAGTTTATGTTTCCCATCACTGAGGGGCTGTTTCACCATCCATTGATTAGTCTTGACTGACGGTTAAATGTGATGCCGTCTCCGTCTATTCGAACAAAACAAATAAATAAATATCACGGTACAATTCACACCAATTGACCTAGTCCCAAAGTAAGCTTAGCAAAGCTTGTGTTATGGGTAATACGCAACAAATAAGCAAATAGAGACGGCATCACATTTAACCGTCAGTTAAGACTAATCAATGGATGGTGAAACAGCCCCTAAATGTCACTCGTGACGTCAAAGTACCTACGCAAAATGTTACACGCGCAGTCTCCCTACAAATTACTGAACTCTTTCTTTCTATCTTGATACTATTTCTGAGGTCAGCGGAATGACTAGATAAGAAGTTCGAATTTGGCACTTCCTAATAGTATAGGGTAGGTATGAGGTATAGGGCCAGCAACGTCGCGTTTTGGTGGTCATTGGGCCATTCTCTTAAAAGTTGTATCCAAACTTTTTTTCTGCGATTTTTAAATTTTTCAAAGTCAAAGTCAAAATATCTTTATTAAATTTAGGCCAACACAAGCACTTATGAATGTCAAAAAATCTAGAGGTTTTATGTTATATCTACTCGGAAGTACTATCGATTTTAATAGGTGAAAAAGTGTGGCCCAAAATTTGCATATTTTTTTTGTAATTCCGTAGGTACCGTTACACGGCCAAAGTTGCAAAAATATGTATGGTCTTAATGTTAAGTGCACAAAGTCGTGTATACATATTTTTGTAACTTTAGCCGTGTCGATATCTTTGCCCTTGACTGTACAAGTGTATATGGGAAAGGTAACAGAATGGAATACAAAATTTTTGGTCAATTTTTTTCACCTATTAAAATCGATAGTACCTACTCCTGATTCCGAGTAGATATAATATAAAAATATCAAAATCCCCGAAAAAAAGTTTGGGTACAACTTAAAAAAAAATGGCCCATTGCGTGCGCAGCCAGGGAACTCCTACTTGGGCTTGTATAACTCATCATAATATCGGCCGTAGGACGTCCTCTGTTAGACATAGATCTCCTCCACAGACGCTCGATCGATTTTATCCGAATTTGCAGGTAGTAGGACCTTGTGCAAGGTCCGTCCGGATTGCTACCACCACCTTGCTCGCTAATCCTGCCGTGAAGCAGCAGTGCTTGCACTGTTGTGTTTCGGCGTGGAGAGTAGACAGCCGGTGAAATTATTGGCACATGAGGTATCCCATCATAGGCCTCTAGGTTGGCAACGCATCTGCAATACCCCTGGTGTTGCAGATGTTTATGGGCGGTAGTGATCTATTACCATCAGGAGACCAACTTGCTCGTTTGTCATGCAGTCGAATAAAAAAAAATCGTTAAATATGACCGTACACGTGTTAAAATACTATTAATTTATTAAGAAATATTAAGAAAAAATACAAAATATCCATAGGACTAAAACTACCATTAAATTAAAATATATAAAATTAAAACTTTAATTAAAAAGAGGTGGGCTTACACGTGTTTGTGTTTTGTGTAAGTATATTTATTATTTAGCACTAAGGCCATTTTAGTGGTACAAACGAGCGATAAAATCCCGAGTTTAGTGGCACGTAAGTGCTTGAACCCGTTATTACATTTCCCCGAGTCGTTATAATCGAACGATCCTTTACGGGGATTCGCAGTTTTCCAATATGGTACCGCAATGGAACTAGGATATACAGACAGCTCACTTGACGTGCAACTTGGAATTATTATTTTGTATGGGTAATGCGTGTTGTTGAATTGTTATCTTTTAATTAACTTTTTTTTTGACGACCGGATGACCAAGTGGTTAGAGAACCTGACTACGAAGCTTGAGGTCCTGGGTTCCATTCCCTGCTGGGGCAGATATTTGTATGAATAATACGAATGTTTGATCTTGGGTCTTGGATGTTTAATGTATGTATCTATATAAGTAAGGTTATGTTCAACAGTCATGTCATTCCCAGACCAGTTACCGTCGGTGGCGCCACACTCGAAGTTGTACCTGAGTATGTGTATCTTGGTCAGATTATACAACTCGGTAGAAACAACTTTGAGAAAGAGGCTAATAGGCGAATACAGTTGGGCTGGGCTGCTTTCGGGAAACTTCGGCATATCTTGTCGTCGGACATCCCTCAGTGCCTAAAAACGAAAGTCTTCAACCAGTGCGTCCTACCAGTTTTAACCTACGGAGCCGAAACGTGGACCTTGACTGCGGGACTAATCCACAAATTCAAGGTCGCTCAGCGGGCTATGGAAAGAGCAATGCTAGGGGTTTCTTTGAAGGATAAAATCCGAAATCACATTATTCGACAAAGAACGAAAGTCATTGACATTGCTCAGAGAATTAGTTCGTTGAAGTGGCGTTGGGCTGGCCACGTCTGTCGCAGGACCGATGAACGGTGGAGCAGACGGGTCCTCGAATGGAGACCACGGACGGGAAAACGTAGTGTAGGGCGTCCTGAGGCACGCTGGACGGATGACCTTAAGAGGATCGCTGGCGGCGGATGGATGCGAGGGGCTGAAGACAGAGTGTTGTGGCGCGCCATGGAAGAGGCCTATGTCCAGCAGTGGACTGCTGTAGGCTGATGATGATCTATATAAGTATGTTTATCCGTTGCCTAGTATTTATAGTACAAGCTTTGCTTAGTTTTGGCCTAGGTCAATTGGTGTCAAGTGTCCCATGATTTTTTTTTATTATAATTTTCACGTCATGTATTTACTTATCATTCAGTCAAGTACAAAGAGATCCAAAGTTACAAAAATATAATATACAGCGTGTATTTTTGATACAACCACAAACTTTAATGGTAGTTAGAGAAGGCCCTAATACACACACTATATTATGTTTTAGTAATAAATTGCTTATAAAATAAATTAGCACGCAATGTATCACTACGTGATACTACTTTTTTTTATTCCTAACGCCGCACTTGTTGACGTGAAAGCTGTCACAGAACGCTTCTCTCTCGTATCCAAATTATTATAAATACGCATTATATTGCTGTTCTAAAAAAAAAATTGCGCTCTGGTAGTAAATTCTAAATTAACAATTTGTTTTGAAATCGGTTCCTATCACTTCTATCTACGTCTAGTTACAGTTTGTGGCTATATCAACAAAACACGCAGTCGTGAATTTATTATAAGAAAAAGTAGTGTACTTTACTTTAAAATTTTGTAACTTTGGCCGTATTGATTTCTTTGAAGTTGACTGTACCTATTACCTACCATTGCGAATCGGGATTGTTGAGCCACTCGTCAGTAATCAAAAATTTCACGACCTATATATCACAGAATAACTAATAGTACTACCGTCCTATATTACAAGCTTTTATTTTTAAATATTGATGTATTTATTATAAGATATATTAATTTGCATGTTATTAATATAATATAATTATAACTAAACATGCGAGCCATAAACTATCTTAAAATCTGTTAACACATAATCATCACCCCAGCCTATCTACGTCCCACTGCTGGTCACAGGCCTCCTCTCAGAATGAGAGGGCTTGGGCCGTAGTTCCCACGCAGGCCCAGTGGGGATTGGTGCGTTGGTCCGGAGTCAAGCTTTAGGTAATTATTGAATAATAGCGCCATGATCAGAGTGATCTATCTTCTTATGTTTAAGCTTTACAGAAAGCAATATATCGCGAACCGCACAGTTTTTTATCACTGACAATTTGTTAGGAATAAAAGAAATTCCTTTTCACTTCAGAGATTTCTATAATATTATTAAAAACGTTCGTTATTATATTATTAAAAGGGAGAGTTCTCACTTTTTTTTTTTTGGATTTTGCAGCATTCAAATAGTGCTAAAAAGTTTCGATTTGAACAAAGGTTGATGAGAATATTCACACCTAAACTGTTATGTTAAATTCCATAAAATATTGTTTTTTTACTTAAAATTATGTTATTCAAAATATACCTTAGTTTAAGTAAAATGCCTTTGTAACCCAATAAATAACCCAAAAAATGTATGTATTCGTAGATGTATTGCTGTTACGTTTAAATTTTCTGATCTACTTTTGATGCACCACCTGTTGTAAACTAGTCCTTCCTTCTTTCTGTAAAAAAGGTTGCCTGTAAGAGATCGCTCTTAAGCGATAAGGCCGCCTATTGCTTACCTTGTAATTTTAATAATTTGTTTTCTGTATCGCTTACTATGTCTGGTGTACAATAAAGAGTCTTTGTATTGTATTGTATTGTAAATGTACAAAAATTATAAATTAAATAGACTGCCAAAACTACCAATACCACCAATTTTCGTTTAAGTATGTTTATGTTAATTGTAACACGAAACTGTATGTATTGATACGATTTTTGATTGAAGCTGATGTCCCGTCACTTTTCAGCATAAAAAATATTTACTATTTAGTTTTATGTGAATTTATGAAGTTTTCATACAAGAATCAAAATCTTCGAGCTAAAAACATATGTCGAAAAAATAATATAAAAATATTTATGTAAGAAACTAGTCCACATGCAAGTTTTTAAAGGTATTCCAGACTGATTAAACAACTTTTTTTTCTCCATACATAGACGCTCCACCCTGCACATGTTGTAGCTCCGTTAAGCGATGATAATTGTGCAGAGAACTTGTTACTACTAACTATTTAAGTGTTCGTTGGTAAATTAATGTTATAAGATGTAATTAGTATTAATTACGTTATGGAAGTACTGGTCCACTTAATTGATATTGATTATTACCGAAATATAGCTTAAAACAGCATTACTCTTGGGCTTTCATGATAATGTCTGACCCCTTCTCATACATATAAATGGAAATAAGATGTCAACGACTCGGATATTACATTGGAATATAACCAGCATACAACGGATCGCCAGCTATAATAAAATAATGTACTCACTTGTTGTCTGTACCCGACTAAATGCTCCTCTCGTCCTCTCAAAGGTTGACTGGTGGAGATCCCTTAAAGGGATAAGTTCGCCTTTGTACATATCTCATTGTTTGTCAATTGTGTTTGTTTACTTATTTTGTACAATAAAG
Organism: Choristoneura fumiferana; assembly: GCF_025370935.1. Classification (NCBI taxonomy): domain Eukaryota; kingdom Metazoa; phylum Arthropoda; class Insecta; order Lepidoptera; family Tortricidae; genus Choristoneura; species Choristoneura fumiferana. Next base: position 9,116,993 of record NC_133495.1, read on the forward strand.
AGTTTACATACATACATACATAATGTATTGAATCAGGCATTACTTTGCGGAGGTCCATATCAGTGAACTAAAACAGTTAGGTACCTGCTCACCCGCGACCTTATGAAGCTAAATACGTTTATGCAAGAAATTTGTTAAGAAGCGTCAAGATGAGTTGAGTTCGAAACGCGTGAGTGTAGTGCGGTTGTGGGGATAGATGGGTTTGTGTGATTTTGTGGAGGTAGAGGAACTGCATGAACACACATTTGTTGCACATCTCTGGTGGAAACTATGAATAAAATGCATTTGACCAAATGGAACATTAGCGACACGTATCATTTGTAAAAATATTTTTCGGCCGGCGCATCAGAAATCCTTTTGGTCCGGGACAGCATTTGAAGTGTAACCCAGCTGCAAAATGGCTAACATTACTTAATACGAGAGTGAAAGGAACGGTACGATCAAAACTTCGATTTTCGAATTTCATAGTAGCCCCCCAGTGCCCTTATCACGCCATTATCAAATGGCCTTTGTGAAGGGTTGCCTCTAACAATAGCCGAAGAGTCCCGCAAACCGTGACCGGGAACGCTTTTCTAAGCTTTTAGGGTTTTAGGGCAACGCATATTGGTGGACGTGACTCAACAATATTAAGCCGAGTTTAGACTTGCAAGAAAAATCGTGCTAGTTGCATTACATTGCGAGGCCGTAAAGCCAACGAGTTTGTAGTGGTCAACCGAGCGCCGCAATGTAATGCAACTTGCACGATTTTTCTTGCAAGTCTGAACTCGGCTTCGGGGATAAAATTGTGGCAATTAATTTGCAATGTATGTTTGATGTTTGATATATGCTGGTCCAATCTGGCAAGTTAACTATAGTACATTGTGTCTTAAGGGCGGTAAATAAGGAATTACGAACGAGAGTCTATTAGAAGCCCGAAGTCGAAGACTGAGGGCTTTAGTGAGTCGATGTTCGTAATTCTAGTACAGGCTGTGCGACATACAATGTTTTTCATCACATTTGCGAATAAAATTTTATATTTCTAAAAGAAAAAATATAATTGTTCCAAATATTGGCGTTACCTTAGGCTGCGCTCTTGGCAGCGTCGCCCTCCCCCTCCCTCAGCATGTGCCTGAGCCGCGTGTGCATGTGGCCCTGCTGCTACGCCATGCGCAGCACCATCAGTACGGGCATTTATTCATTTACCGACCTTGGGCTTCATGACAAGAAAATTTGTACGCGCAATGACTCATTTACCGACCACGGGTTTCATGACAAGGACATTAAGGTCGAGGGTTTTATTTGGGGGGTTGCAATCAAGGTAGCCTTCATGTTTGGCACTGTTTACGAGCAAGTGTGATGAAAAAAGTTTTACGCAGTTCCTGTGGTCGGATTTACTTCAAATTTGGTGTAAATCTGGGGACACTGGTGAAAATTTGGTATGGAAATGTAGTTTGGATGACAATGCAAGTAGTTACTTCTTCTTCTTAGCCATTTTCTATCATTTTGGAGTACTGTGCTACCTGTACTCTCTGTTCTGTGCTACCTGCTCCCAGTTTGAGTAGTACAGTCAGTAAAAAACCAGCCAAGAGCGTATCGGACACGCTTAAAATAGGGTTGCGTAGCCATTCCGAAAAAATTAAGTAATATTTTTTAAGGATTTTGTATTTTATACGGAATCTTCCAAGTTTAGGTATATTTTATACCTTAGGCTGCTATTTACTCTTAAACTACTAATAATTGTCAAGCAAACTTAGCCGTTATAATTTTCCTTGAAAGTTTGATATACTTACTACCATCCTGAATTTTTTCAAAATTTTCCACCCACCGGTTTAGATTTTTGAGGGAGGGGGGGGACACTTTAAAGTTGAATATTTCGCAAAAAAACACTGAATCGAAAAATAGTCCTAGCAAACCCCTAATGGTTTTAAAAGATATATCCAACAATACCCCACACTATAGGGTTGGATGAAAAAAAAAACACCCCCACTTTACGTCTATGCGAGGTACCCTAAAAATATTTTTTTAGAATTTTTTATAGTACCCTTTGGTCGGCATAGCTTACATATATTACAGCTTTCTAGCATTGATAGTCCCTGAGCAAAGCCGCGGACGGACATACAGACAGACATGGCGAAACTATAAGGGTTCCGTTTTTGCCATTTTGGCCCCGGAACCCTAAAAAGCTTGTATTAAAAAATATTTTTTTAACAAATCCCGCTCTGTGCAAACCGCGTCAGCTAGCTTAGGCCCTTATATAACAAATTATTCAAATCGGTTCAGCCATTTTCAATGAAGAAGCAACAATATTGACACGCACACAAACAAACTTCATTTGATTTGTCCAACCCTGCAACAGCGCGATACGAGTATAAGAAATACGCCTATATAAGGTACCTACGAGTCATCCCAGCCTATAAACGTCCCACTGCTGGGCACAGGCCTCCTCTCAGAACAAGAGGGCTTGGGCCATAGTTCCCACGCGGGCCCAGTGCGGATTGGGAACTTCACACGCACCATTGAATTGCTTCGCAGGTTTGTGCAGGTTTCCTCACGATGTTTTCCTTCACCGCAAAGCTCGTGGTAAATTTCAAATGTAATTCCGCACATGAATTTCGAAACGACCCTCTGCTTGAGAGGCGATAGGTCAAACCACTAGGCCACCACGGCTAGGTACCTACGAGTATTAGAGGTGAATATACCTACGTACCAAGTTTTCAGAGTACGCGTCCACAAAAAGACTGGATCCAAAAACTAGGTCCACGAGTATTTACGAGTACGCTACTCAAAAGGTGAAATACATCTACGTATTTTGATAAAAAAGTGTATTGGAAATATGGAGGCGTTTTACCGTCATAAATTAAATTTAGGAACCTATAAGTACCTAACGAGCCCCAATGCAAAAGAGTTCGTCTAGTCATACATTGTTTTACAAAAGTCATTTACCTGTAAACTATTTATATTGTGTAATATAAGGGTTAACAGTAAATAAATAAAAACTTAAGGTAGTTTTAAGTGACGATTTTTTTTTGTGGGAATTTTGTTGGGAAAAAATAAAGTTACTCGGGGAGTTACAGTGACAAATTAAAACGTTTGTTGTGTTAGTCTAACATCTGGTAGCACGGTGAAGTGTTTGGTTGCTCTAAAGATGAGCTCTGGTTAAGTTCTAGAAACTTGCAATTTGGTATAACTCTTAGCAGCCAATAAGAAAAATCTGAGTCTAACTTTGTATGTCCGTCTGTGTCAGTAACCATTTAAAATGACCCCAGACTGCGTACAGTCGCCATCAGATATTTCGGAGCGGCCAAGGTGGTCAAAAATATCGATACAAGAACTCTAATACCTTCATAGTAGAGTGCATGTGCCGATATTTTTGACCACCTTGGCCGCTCCGAAATATCTGATGGCGACTGTACATATCGCTTAAAAGCAGGGTTCTGCTAACACTGAATATTCATAGATACCTACAAATATGTACGGAACCATCCTGGCCGGTTTTTTTAACTTATCAGAAAAATATTACGGTTTAAATGATACAATCCGGTGACAGATGGACACACAATGAAATCTTGTATCGTTCAACCAATTTTATTCCTAGGTTACCACAGAACCTTGTCTTTGTGACATTTTATGTCATCCAATTATACATTTGCTATAGACAAACCAAAAATCTTTACTATGGTAAGCTTCTATAGTGGCCTAGAAATCAAAATGGACGACTGTACCTTGCTCGTAAACAGTGTCGTAACATGCAGGCTACCTTGGTTGCAACCCCCCAAATAAAACCCTCGACCTTAATGTGCTTGTCATGAAACCCGTGGTCGGTAAATGAGTCATTGCCCGTACTAATTTTTTTGTCATGAAGCAAGCCCAAGGTCGGTAAATGACTGTGATACTGCATGGCGTGCATGAGCGCGGCGCGCGCATGGTGAGGCTGGGGTACGGCGGCGCGGAGGCTGTCGCTGCCAAGAGCGTAGTCAGCGGTATCGGCAATTTTTGAAAAAATATTAGTTATTCTTTTACAAATATACAATTTTACTCGCAAATGTGATGAAAAACATTAAATGTCGCACGGGCGGTACTAGAATTACGAACATCGACTCATTAAAACCCTCAGTCTTCGACTTCGGGCTTCTAATAGACTCTCGTTCGTAATTTCTTGTTTACCGCCCTTAAGACACAATGTACTATTATAACTAGGATCTCATTGACTCATTTAGATACTGAACCCTAAAAACGATCCTTAACTGTTGAAACCATTAACTGTCTGGCGTCAAAGAGGTTATGAGGAATGGTTTATAGTGGTTAAAAAGATAGGAATGCTCAAGACAGAATATAAAAGTTTAATTATTATAACTGAGCGATCTTATGCTCTGTACTTTACGTGCAATATTCTACTCGGCTGTTCTGTCACCATACATAAGTACCTGGGCAACCGAGCTTTGCTCGGGCTAAAACTCGTTAATAAGCGTTTTCCCAGAGATAAGAGTAAGCTTTGTCTCTGTCTATACAACAAATGCGTGTTCATATAGCTCCTCCACCTTCACACTATAAGAGTACACACAAATCAAACACCCCAAATATCACCACCACACTGCACTGACCCGTTTCGAACTCAACAAGAGCAACACAACTGTTAGTCGAATAGCCAAATGTTAGTCTAACACCCTGGTAGCATGGTGTCATGGTGTACACATGAATTCGCCGCTAGAGGCGCTAGTGTAGCGAGAGGTCTCCGAAATGTCAAATGTCACTGTTTTTGGATGAGCTGCCTATGCGAGTTTATTAGTAATTAGAATCATTTTGTGAATATTTTGCAATACCTGAAATTAATTATCGCAGTATGCGTTACGGGGCAATGAATGTCTTGCCTTTAGGAAACTGTCCTCCCTTTTTTTCGAACAAATTGCTCGATATTTTTATGGTACGATTTAAGGTATTAAATATGATATCGTAAATACGATATGGTTTCACGGGATACCCGTAAAAGTCAAATTTGGAGTTGAAATAAAAAATACAAAAAGACTCCAAAAAATCAATCATAATTAAATATGATTTAAATGTAAATTATGTTTTCTCGCCCGTAATAATAAACTAACCGCTATACTTCAGGCATGACTTTTGTCTACAGTGGCGCCAACTGGTGAGCGCGAAAACGGTTGCCCTCATTCTACGATTATTTCGGAACGTACTTTCATGGAATTGAATCGGACATAGAGCAAAATCGCTCTTACTGTAGGAGTCCATAACGCACTTAACTTGGTGGGATTTTTTCACCGAAACATTAAGTGGCAACCCTGAAATTCAGCAAAATGTTGCCTTTTGAAGCACCTTTGTCGTCGGAATTATATTAGCGATACAATGTACACGGAAAGTGGTAAAATCCCGCGGTAACTTCGTTGAAGCTCTACCTTTTAACGGTTATATGCCAGCGATACCCGTTTCAAGAGAAATATTGCTCCAAGTGGAGACTTGGGCGCGTGATGGTAGTAAAGCCAATTCAACAAGCTGACATTTTATTGTGCTAGGGGTGAACAACGGTAAAAGTAAGGTTATAACACAGAAATAGTCTTGTTTTTGACCACAATCACGCCTAATGGCAAGCGAAAATGTGGACTAAGACGGAACACGCTTGCTTAATAAATACCCATTCATTTTCAAATTCATCACGGCTACATTGTAGCAATCAGAGAGCACAGAAGCTGGCAGGGCATTGCACTCCTTAGCTGTCTAGATGAGAAAAGCCTAGCGAAAACGCTTTGTGCGAATTCTAGAGATGTTGACAACAGTTGCAGGTGGTAGGACCTTGTGCAAGGTCCGCCCGGATTGCTACCACCATCTTGCTCGCTAATCCTGCCGTGAAGCAGCAGTGCTTGTACTGTTGTGTTTCGGCGTGGAGAGTAAGACAGCCGGTGAAATTACTGGCACTTGAGGTATCCTATCTCAAACCTCTAGGTTGGCAACGCGTCTGCAATACCTCTGGTGTTGCAGATGTTTATGGGCGGTGGTGATCTCTTACCATCAGGAGACCCACTTGCTCGTTTGCCATCCAGTCAAATAAAAAAATAAAAAAAAAACAAGGGTGAACCACCACCAGGCCTGCTCGTCTTAGGAGTACTAGTAAGAGCCATAATATTTCCTAAATAAATTAGATCCTGGCGCTTCGCCGGCCGGTAACGCGGAGCGTTCGCTTCGCTCGCTCGGCTTGCGCGTTTTGTGGTCACATTTTCACACACCTCGCTTCACTCGTCGTCGTACTTATCTAATTTTCCGATACCTAAATAAATCAACGGTCAAAGTAATCAATTACATTATTAAAATCTGTTTTAAATAGGAGATTATTTTTGATCCTTTTTAGTGCTGGTTATGTTAATTTATTGAATCAGGCGTTACTGGGGGTCTAGAAATATCAATGAACTAACATTCTGGTAGCATGGTGAACGGTTCCGTTGCTCTGAAGATGAGCACTTGTTGAGTTCGAAATGTGTCAGGTGTAGTGTAGTGTGTGTGATGGTGGTCATACTTAGATGGGTTTGTGCGATTTGTGTGTGTTCTTAAAGTGTGGAGGTGGAGGAACTGCATGAACACACATTTCTTGCATAAACGCAGCTATCATAAGGTAGCGGGTGAGCAAAGTTATTGTTTCAGTTCATAGATAGATGTAAGTTTTTTTTATCAAAGAGCTGGCAAACGAGCGTGCGGTTCTCCTGATGGTAAGCCATCACCGCCACCCACAGTATTATTAGGACTG
>NC_133495.1:9123819-9206165 GCF_025370935.1 Choristoneura fumiferana
CGTCAAAGAGTTATGAGGAATGGTTTATAGTGGTTAAAAAGATAGGAATGCTCAAGACAGAATATAAAAGTTTAATTATTATAACTGAGCGATCTTATGCTCTGTACTTTACGTGCAATATTCTACTCGGCTGTTCTGTCAGCATACATAAGTACCTGGGCAACCGAGCTTTGCTCGGGCTAAAACTCGTTAATAAGCGTTTTCCCAGAGATAAGAGTAAGCTTTGTCTCTGTCTATACAACAAATGCGTGTTCATATAGCTCCTCCACCTTCACACTATAAGAGTACACAAACAAATCAAACACCCAAATATCACCACCACACTGCACTGACCCGTTTCGAACTCAACCAGAGCTACACAACCGTTAGTCAAATAGCCAAATGTTAGTACCCTGGTAGCATGGTGTCATGGTATACACATGAATTCGCCGCTAGAGGCGCTAGTGTAGCGAGAGGTCTCCGAAATGTCAAATGCCACTTTTTTGGGGGAGCTACGCGAGTTTATTTAATTAGAATAATTTTGTGAATATTTTGCAATACCTGAAATTAACTATCGCAAATATGCGTTACGGGGCAATGATTGACTGTGTTTTGAGACAGTCTTAGGAAACCTTGGCCTCCCTTTTTTTCGAACAAAATGAGACTACGCAAACACGTGGCTTGCTCGATATTGTTATGGTACGATTTCAAGGTATTAAATATGATATCGTAAATACGATATGGTTTCATGGGATACCCGTAAAAGTCAAATTTGGAGTTGAAATAAAAAATACAAAAATACTCCAAAAAATCAATCATAATTAAATATGATTTAAATGTAAATTATGTTTTTCTCGCCCGTAATAATAAACTAACCGCTATACTTCAGGCAGGACTTTTGTCTACAGTGGCGCCAACTGGTGAGCGCGAAAATGGTAGCGCTCATTCTACGATTATTTCGGAACGTATTTTCATGGAATTGAATCGGACATAGAGCAAAATCCCTCTTACTGTAGGAGTCTATAACAAGTCTATAACGCACTTAACTTGGTGGGATTTTTTCACCGAAACATTAAGTGGCAACCCTGAAATTCAGCAAAATGTTGCCTTTTGAAGCACCTTTGTCGTCGGAATTATATTAGCGATACAATGTACACGGAAAGTGGTAAAATCCCGCGGTAACTTCGTTGAAGCTCTACCTTTTAACGGTTATATGCCAGCGATACCCGTTTCAAGAGAAATATTGCTCCAAGTGGAGACTTGGGCGCGTGATGGTAGTAAAGCCAATTCAACAAGCTGACATTTTATTGTGCTAGGGGTGAACAACGGTAAAAGTAAGGTTATAACACAGAAATAGTCTTGTTTTTGACCACAATCACGCCTAATGGCAAGCGAAAATGTGGACTAAGGCGGAACTCGCTTGCTTAATAAATACCCATTCATTTTCAAATTCATCAATAGTCATCACGGCTACATTGTAGCAATCAGAGAGCACAGAAGCTGGCAGGGCATTGCACTCCTTAGCTTTCTAGATGAGAAAAGCCTAGCGAAAACGCTTTGTGCGAATTCTAGAGATGTTGACAACAGTTGCAGGTGGTAGGACCTTGTGCAAGGTCCGCCCGGATTGCTACCACCATCTTGCTCGCTAATCCTGCCGTGAAGCAGCAGTGCTTGTACTGTTGTGTTTCGGCGTGGAGAGTAAGACAGCCGGTGAAATTACTGGCACTTGAGGTATCCTATCTCAGACCTCTAGGTTGGCAACGCATCTGCAATCCCCTGGTGTTGCAGGTGTCTATGGGCGGTGGTGATCTCTTACCATCAGGAGACCCACTTGCTCGTTTTCCATCCAGTCAAATAAAAAAAAACAGCGGTCAAACTTATAACACCCCTCTTTTTGCGTCGGGGGTTAAAAACTACTATTTCACGCCTGTAATCTGTGGGAGTGTGGTACTAACCCGGTACCGGGAATAACTGTATGTCTTTTTTCAGAAGGTAATAAATAAATCAATCTCATCTTATCTATATAAGTGGTTTTATCATAAATTCTACTTTCATTCAGAGGCAATAATGTAGATATCGAAAATACAAACTGAGACATGGATGCACAGAAAAACCAGAAAAAGAGACCAGCGCTGGGAATCGAACCAGGTCCTCAGCAATCGTGCTGCGTGCTATAACCCTACACCACCGCTGGACAGGAATCTAGACACGAATTTTCCTATGCATACAATATCTCAGGTTGCTTTATTTCTACTACGCTACTTATGCAGCAGCACTAGCGACATCTATGTTTCCGCTCTCATCGAGAGACGTCACACTCTTTCGGAACCAACCGCTCACCCAGACAAGAGATGTCGCTACTAAGCAATCAAATTAGATTGGTTTTTGGAGTTTTTTTTTTGTATTTTTTATTTCAACTCCAAATTTGTTACTTTTACGGGTATCCCGTGAAACCATATCGAAAATACAAACTGAGACATGGATGCACAGCTGGTCTCTTTTTCTGGTTATTCTGTGCATCCATGTCTCAGTTTGTATTTTCGATATGGTTTCACGGGATACCCGTAAAAGTAACAAATTTGGCGTTGAAATAAAAAATACAAAAAAAAAGACAGACTTCAACAAACCAATCATAATAATGTAGATCATTCGCGTATAAAAATGCCCTCCTATTTTAATACCTTGAAAGGTATGCACAGCACGTGACACTTGACCCCTCAAATGCCCTCAATTAAAGAACGGGAAGTCTGCCAAATGGACGCTCGACAGTCCGTTGAACAAACTTTTCTTCTCTAACGCGCATTTGAGAAATACTATGAATGTTCGTTAATGTTTTTTTTAATTCTTTGCAAAGAATGACGGTACCCTCATTTATCATGAACGGGTTTGCAATGGGCCGGGCTGTGTTCCCATTCAGTCTTTAATCAGTAATTTGCACTGCTTTTATAGTTTATCGAGAGTTATTGTAATGCATCACAATATCATTGTTATTGAAATTATTGTAAATATTACACTGCTATCCTGGTCTGACTTGTTGAGGTTTAACTGTTTCGAAAATGGTTAAACTGATCGAGTGTTGCCATATATGCTTCCGGATTGAAAGTTTCTTTGCGAACTTCTTTCCGCTGGCGTTCGTGTCATCATAGTGTGTTGTATGTTCTTTATAATAATTTGTTTTAGTTTTTAAATTTGGATGGAATTGGATAATGGTACGGAACCCTTCTTGCGATAGTCCGACTCGCGCTTGGCCAGTTTTTTACCTATAGTGAGTTCCCGGTGCGGCACGTGCAAATTGTGTCCTTCCAAGTGATATGCTTTAAGGTACAGTCGAGTTCATAAACTTGTGAGCAAAAATTTGATCAAAAATATCTGAACACGCCTCTACGCCGTTGACAATAGAGTCGTTCAACTACATATTACTGCAATGAAGTCCTTAAAGCGGTTCTCTATCGTTTGTCCGAATTTCATATGCCCGAATGTATCGTTTCCTAGAATTTTCATTTGCCATAAAGTAATTTATTTCTGAAATAGTAATTTCTTCAGAGTTGATATTAAACTAACCTAACCTAACCTACTGTATTCTATATGATGACATTTTGAAAAATCCTGAAAACAGCACGGTTCTATATATTTTATGGCAAACGTTGGTATGGCAAGTGAAATTCGGGCAAATGAAATTCGGGCAAGTAAAGGTAAACGCCTTAAAGCTTATTCTGCTATTTCAGAGTTAAGCTACTGTTACACATGCTCGTTACTAGGATGCTTATAAGCAAGCATGTTCCCCTTCAATCAGTTTTCATACTAAATGTATAAAAACGTTGCAATCCAAAGCAGATAGAAGAGACGAGGCGGAAACGTGGCGCAGACGTGACACTTCGACGTCACACTTCTTGCAGGTGGTAGGACCTTGTGCAAGGTCCGCCCGGATTGCTACCACCATCTTGCTCGCTAATCCTGCCGTGAAGCAACAGTGCTTGCACTGTTGTATCGGCGTGGAGAGTAAGACAGCCGGTGAAATTACTGGCACTTGAGGTATCCCATCTTAGGCCTCTAGGTTGGCAAGATCAGGAGACCCACTTGCTCGTTTTCCATCCAGTCGAATAAAAAAAAAGACGTCTGCGACGCGCCCCCGTCCTACGTCTCTGTTGTGTGGCTTGCGCCTAAAAGAGAATATTATAGATTAGGTATACTTTTTGCAGCTCTTAATTGACATGATTATTAAAAGAAAAACCGAATGGTACTTGCTCCAATTACCGTAGTACTTAAAGTCCCCAGAGACTACGTTGTGTCTTTCAAGCAATTAAAATGGACATTGCAGTTAATTAGAAAACTACTCGGTCATAAAACCGATTGCTTGTCTATTTTTACAAGCTTTTATTTAACTTGCCTTTTTCGTTTATTTATTTGGGTCAATTCTACAAACTTATAGTATATATTTTGATTGCGACATTACTTCATTTAAGTTAAATTTGACCCACTTCCACACGTCCAGTAGTCCGATCGACTTAAAATTTGGTAAACTTATGTAAATCTGGTGACAATACAATATGATAGTGACATCCTGGTAGTCTGGCCAGCATTGTCTCCACAGGACGGAACTCTTCAACGGTTAATGGCATCGACTTGAAATTTGGTATTCAAATGTAGTTTGGGTGACAATACAAGTACAGTCAACAAAAAGTATAGTCAGCACAAAAAAAGCTTGTATTAAAAATGAAATTTTTACCAAAAACTTATATAGTTATGCTCAAACTACGGAAAGAATGAAAGAGGTTTCATTCAATTGGGCCCTGAGTAAAAAAAAAACTATTTAGGGTGACCGAAACAATCATGGGCATGATAAGCCTAGTAGTACCCAGTAATGGACGGCAAGGATTCGATGTTTTATAGCTCACCATTCATGAACTTTACTTATATGAATACATAATATCACGGGACAATTCACACCAATTGACCTAGTCCCAAAGTAAGCTTAGCAAAGCTTGTGTTATGGGTAATAAGCAACGGATAAATATAATTATATAGATATAGATACATACTTAAATACATATTAAACACCCAAGACCCGAGAACAAAACATTCGTATTTTCATACAAATATCTGCCCGACACGGGAATCGAACCCGGGACCTCAAGCTTCGTAGTCAGGTTCTCTAACCACTAGGCCATCTGGTCGTCAAAACACCAGTCAATCAAATCAATCAATGATCATCAGTTATCTGAACATTAGTGTTATTAGCTTAAAAAATAGGGCCCGTATCTAAAAATTTAACATTTGACAAGCAATTTGGTGTGCTACATAAAAAACCTAATCCGCAATGGGCTAGCGTAGAAACTACACCCTCTTGTCCTAGGCCTGTTTTTAGCAGTGAGATGTATATTATACATAGAGACGATGATGAAGTTAAATATCACGTGTAAAACGAGTTTTAATTACAAAGCAACGGCGATGAAAAATAAAGAGCATAATTTTATGAACATGTACGGAATTGAAATATAGAAGTAGAAGTATCGAAGGAATAAAATATAGAAATAATCCAAACCATTATTATTAATGTGAAATCTCAGTACATGTTCTGACAAGCCAATAAGTGATGGCAAGCTTTTAGTGACTCACATTTGAACTATTCCCTGTGACATGCTTTAGGGGTGTGAAACACAAAACAACCTAGGACAGGAGATGGCAACGCGTATTTATTTACTCATCAGACGACCTGCTTGCTTTAATCCCCAAAGATTTTGAAGTTTTGATACGCCTTCATCATATTTTGACCGCGCCGCATGTCTCTGAGCTCACTTATTTGGAATCATGACAAAGAAAATAGTGCTAGCAATTAGTGTAAGACGGAAAGAGATGGCACTAACTTTTTCAGAACCGCGCCGTAGCGTCTAATGTTAACCTCCTAACGCCCAGAGTCCTTTATGAAGGACTTATTGTAATTTGAACATAAAACTCTATCATGAATGACATAAAGTTCATAAATCAAAAATTAGACTGTGGCGTTAGGAGGTTAAAACACTTTTTCGCCGAAAAAATGACAAACAATAACCACATCGGCAAAAGAAAGTGTGTGTTTGTAAACACTTTATGATACAAAAATAACGAAACAACACAATTGACAAATATAGAGATTTTTTAGTAGGTACCAGAGTGGGTGTTGCCAATGATGACATTTAGGAACCCCCACCTCCGACGTGGTACCTCACTATAGGCCTAAAAGGCTCAGAGTTGCTTAGCGAGCTATGGAAGATACTATACTCAGAGTTTCTCTACGAGATCGAATCAAAAATGAGGAGATACGTAGAAAAACAAAGGTCATCGACATAGTCAAGCGAATTTAGCTCATTTAAGTGTCAATGAGCAGGCCGATGGAAAACAGATAGCTGTTGGGGCTTGACAACTACGCCATACCACAGATAGACAGACAGACATTACCAAGAAACTTATATCACCTCAATGAACTAAAAGAATTTCTTTGCTCACCCGCGACCTTTGTGATAGCTAATTTTATGCAAGATATGCGTGTTCATGCAGTTCATCCAACTCCACACTGTAAGAACACACACAAACCCATCAATCACCACCACCATACTACACTGACGCGTTTTGAACTCAACCAGAACTCATCTTCAGTGCAACACTCCCGCACACCATGCTATCAGTTGTTAGACTCAATATCTAATAATCTTGCATAAACTAAGCTGTCATAACGTCGCGGGTGAGCAAATAAATTCTTTTAATTCATTGAAATGGGCCTCCACGAATTAACGCCGAATTCAATAAATTATTTATATCACCCCTCTTTTTGCGTCGGGGTTAAATATTAATACAATCGTGTAATACAGCTAGCAGACAAACGAGCAGACGGTTCATCTGATGTTAAGTGATTGATTATCGTCGCCCATAGACATGCCGCAGCACCATCAGTATTGCAGATGCGTTGCCGGCTTTGCAAGAAACGGTACACTCGCTTTGTGATAAGCTTAAGGCAGTTCCCTTCATAAGTACTTTATGGCGCGAGAACGTGACTTAGAACCACAGGTCACATCTAACATTTTACACAAACATACTTTCAGCCTTAAGTTACCTCTTTTATAGTTGATATTCCTTCAAGATTTTCAATGTGGTTGGAACTTTATTAGTCTTAGTTTACATAATGTCAACGGAAAGCTTTAGTATAGCTTAAATGTGCCACTAGCGGATTTCCTACTCACAACCACACGTTACCGCGATGCTTGAATTTAACCTTAGCTTATGGAACGATCAACCAGACGCCTTTGATGGAAAGAGTGGTTAAATTGACATTGGTCTCGGAAAAACAATGTTTTCTTTTTCATAAAACAGGCCAATAAAAGACAGCAATTTCAATGATTTTCGTTTTAGTTGGGTTTTTTATATATTTTTTATCCCATTTATAAGTTACCGGAATATATATAACGTTTTAAACTTTCGTGATTCTCACTCATAGTCAAAATACCATACGGGACTTATCACGCTATTTTTACACAAGTAATATTTACCTCGACGTTTCGGCAACGTTACAGTTGCCGTGGTCACGAGTAGACTGAAGTGTGGGGTGTCAAGTCTGCCTAGCAGCGCGAGTTCTTCGAACTACCCGCACTTGATCACTAATAGTACCGGCACTCGTATCACGAACTACCCGCACTTGGTCACTTTTATTAGTCACCCTATATATTATATAGCTAACCATAGCTTTTTTTTAAATAATAAATGCCTAACAATAGTTACCATAACGTTAAAAACGACGTTTATCTTTGCCCGCCACAATTATTTAAAAAAAACGTAGTGTCACCTTTCATCTGTCAGTGTTAGGATTAGACGGTTTAGTTACATAACGTTTATTTACGATGAAGGTCAAACGTTATTTTGCAAATATACACACGATCATTTAGTATTTATTTACTAAAATTTGATAGAATAATTTAATAAATCTTCCTCAAAATGGTTTTGGAATTAGACCACATTTTACAGCCTTTGATTTAAAATCGATCAGCAACATTCCTTCACAATCCCATCACAATCCCAGAATATTGTGGACATGACTTTACCAGCTGAAGGCATGACCTTGAACTTCTTGGGATGAGGTGTTCCTTTAATGTGCCACTGCATGGATTCTTGCTTGCCGTCATGATCATAATGATGAACCCAGGTTTCATCTCCGGTAACAATTCTTTGAAGTACCTCATCAGGATTTTCACCGCACATCTCAATAAAGTCGGAACAACAAGCTACACGCGTATCTTTCTGAAGCGGTTACAGTATTCGCGGCACCCATCTCGCACTTACTTTTGACATATTGAGGTGGTCATGTATAATATCATGCATAGTACCAATAGAAAGATTGGTCCTTAGTACTATAGATTTCACCTTCACTCGACCATCTTCTAATATTATTTTCTCCACTTTATTGAAATTTTCTGGTGAAGTAGCCTCGTCAGGCCGACCAGCTCTAGGGTCGTCTTTGATGCTCTCCCTCCCACGCTTAAATTCACTAGACCACTTCTGGATCGTAGATAAAGAAGGAGCAGACTCACGGTAAACAGAATCCATTTCTTCTTTTATGGGCTTTTGATTTTTTCTCTGTTTTCTCAAGAATTTGTTTACGGCTCGGTGCTCTAATTTATTCAACATTGCAAAAGCGTTAATAGAGATCACGTTTATTCCGCTGTTGCAGAGAAACAAAAGAAGTTAACGGTTTGAATTTTACTTTTTTATACTGTCAATGAAAGATACTTAGCGGCCAGTATTAAAAAAATAACTAAAGAGGTTTAAAATATATCAATACCGGGAATTTATTGAACGTCCCTCGTATTTAGAAGATATTAGGAAACAAAAAAGAGGGTAGATCAACCCGGTGGTAAAACGAATTTTAGATACAGATATCTCCAAATATACAATATATAATTACTAGCTGTTACACGCGCCTCCCTCCACGTAGAATTCGGTTATCGCTATCCCACAGGAACTATGCAATTTTCCGGAATAAAAACTATCCTATGTCCCATTTATCTCTTGTCTGGGTGAGCGGTTGGTTCCGAAAGATTGTGACGTCTCGCGATGAGAGCGGAATATAGATGTCGCTAGTGCTGCTGCATAAGTAGCGTAGTAAAAATAAGCAATCTGAGATATGTATGCATAGGAAAAATTCGTGTCTAGATTCCTGTCCAGCGGTGGTGTAGGGGTTATAGCACGCAGCACGGATTGCTGAGGACCTGGGTTCAATTCCCAGCATTGGTCTCTTTTTCTATTTTTTCTGTGCATCCATGTCTCAGTTTGTATTTTCGATATTCTATGTCTTTCCCTGTAACTCAAACTATCTGTATACCGAATTTCATCGAAATCGATTCAGCGGTTTAGACGTGATGAAGTAAGAAACAAACAGGCTCACGTCACAAACTTTCGCATTTGTAATATTAATGGGAATATTAGTGGGAATAAGAATATTAGGAGTTTATACTATGATAGGACCAAGCTAGATCGATTGTTCTACGTCGAAAGCTTCCATATAGCAAATTTGATCGACACCGTTAGCACTATGTCCGAGTTCCCCGATATAAAATATACAAGAATCGCTCGTTTAAAGATATAAGATGGATCATATTGTTAGGTGAATATTATAATATATGTATAATATATAATAATAAGAAGTTTCGGTGTGCTGATGTTTTATATGGAAATGCGAGAGTTTGTGTCTGCAATTTAAAAAAAAGTTCCTGTATTAGGATGATTCTTGTCAGTGTAAAAATATGTTTTAAAGGTTGCTTACAGTGATTAGAACTTTGCCTAACTTTTTAATTTGCTTAAAACAGTTTTTGTATATGTTTGTGTTTGTGTCGTCAGGAGACCCACTTGCTCGTTTGCCATCAAGTCGAATAAAAAATAAAAATAAAATAAATAAATGTTTGTAACAATTTAATGCTCGGATTTACACGGATAATTTAAGATGTATAGAAATAGCTATAAGTGGAAACTGTTTTGGCTGATGTGTTACTGAAATATCTATATATCGTTGTGTTATTTTAAGCTGTTTTTTTCCAATTTAATAAAATAAATAAAAATTGAGCGATTTTGACGATCGGTTTAATGTCATTACCATTCCACGTTTATTAGCACAACGGAAGGCCAAGTCGCGAGAATTTTTAACCCGCTTGATTTAGCATCGGTAATGTTGATAAAGGTATTGTTGATAAAGAATTTACCCTGAGCATCATCTCTTCTTACCCCTTTATGCTTAGGACGCGGATCCGTGCAAAATGTAAGGTTATCTTTTATGTTTTTTTTTTTATTTAAATCAGCAGAATTAGTGCTTATTAAAATAAATAAGACTTGAATTTAGTATTTTTTTAGTTCCCGCAAAAGAGGGTTTAATAGTACGTAAGTACAAGTAAGTGGGCCAATCAACTATTTTACCGACACTTTGGGCGTCTCCTGCGTTACCAAAATTGTCTCCTGCGTTACCAAAAAATCGTACTTCCAACAAGATATTTCACGGTTTTATAGGTTGAACTTACGTAGGATGGCATGTACACCATCTATTAAATTACAGAGAAAACATGTTTACTAACAAAAATCTGCAATTGTTTGAAAAATGTCGTGGACAGATTAGTGTCGTTAAAAAAGTTGATTGACCCAAGTACATTACCGAAACGGTAATGAATAAAAAACGACGCCGCAAAAACGCTGAATACGCTGCTACGGCTAAACATTATTGATTTCGGCTTCAACGCAACGTGACTTCACAACAAACATAAGAACTATTCGATAACAATGAAAGTTAGAAAAATGTTCGAGACAAGCTAAGTGTTTGCGAACTCAAGTGTTGGCATTTGGCTTAACGCTACAACTCTGGAATTGTATTCACAAGCTTTATTTTACTCGCAATATTCGTGTACAAGACGTTTCGAATTTTGCAAGTTGAATTACTGTAAGGTGATAATTAATAGGAACGTATGGGTGCGAAAGAGACAGAATGCGTGAGTTTAATTGATGTAAGACAGAGAGGTATGCACAGTGAGCTTGAGCGATGAATGAAAGGGAAGATTAGTTTATTATAGGAGTAACGTAGTGTGTAGGAAAGAAACGGATGATATTGATAATAAAGCATTATGGCGGATCCCGTGTTTGATTCCTTACATTACATTCAATGAGGGTTTTTAAAATGTATTCAAAATATTTCAGAAATTTATTATTTATTCATGATTTACTAGTTAAAATGTATTGAATCAGGCGTTACTTTGCGGAGGTCCATATCAATGAACTAAAAGAGTTTCCTTGTTCACCCGCGACCTTACGATAGCTAAGCTTTTGCAAAGTATGCGTAATCATGCAGTTCCTCCACCTCCACACTGTAAGAACACACACAAATCACACAAACCCATCTATCACCACCACCACACCACACTGACGCGTTTCGAACTCAACCAGAGCTCATCTTCAGAGTAACACAACCGTACACCATGCTACTGCTGCTACTGCTCTGCACGCGGATCCAGTGCAGATTAGGAAAAAACAAACTTGTCTACGTTATTTTCCGATGCTTTACCAAAACCGTTATTTATTTCAAAGCTAAATCCGGCTACATTTTTATTTGAATAGCCTCCAAAATAAAATGCAACGCCGACGCGTACCAAAATAAGCTGACCGCCGCTGAAAGAGGAAAAATGGAGAAGTTTACTGTTAAAACAAACACTACGGTAGAAGTTAACCAGGTAAAAGGCGCACTGACATTTTTATCGACATTCGATGTATGGTTACTGAAAAGATGGACAGCAAGGAAGAAACGTGTATCTCAAAAAACCACTGAAATACTGCGCACTATAAGTTCAGTTTAAGATTAAGAGAAGTCTCTTCGTTCCATTCTCCATACAAACGTAGTCCCGGTCTCATTTGAAAACTAGGCAACAGAAATAGATGAAATTTTGTAAGTATGGACTAGACGTAATTATCTATGCCAGTGGTTTTTTCAAACTTTCATATAAATGAGTAATATCAGAATTACAGGAGCTCAAAAGTCGACAAAAAAAGATGTCAACTTTGCACGAAATTTTTTTTTTTTTATGTAGCCTGTATTGTCCACGCTGGGCAAAGGCCTCCCCTTTTCTCGCCACTCTTCCGATACGATAATTACAGACTAATAAAGCATTTTACAAAATCGAAAAAACCACAGGCATAGAAAATATAATGAATATCTTGATTGTAAAATATCATTGATTTCTGTGCTTTTCGTATGATATGAGGACAACGAACCCAAAATTCAACCGCCTAAATCTTGAAAAAAATCTTGTTGACTAATTTCATACTCAGAAATTAATTTATTTTACAAATTATACAGCTCCGCTCGTAAGCCGTGGTGGCCTAGTGGTTTGACCTATAACCTCTCAAGCAGTTTTGGGAATTTTATTTGCGAAATTGCATTCGAAATTTACCACGAGCTTTTTACGGTGCTGGGCTCGCGTGGAAACAACGGCCCAAGCCCTCTTACACTCAGAGGAGGGCTGTGCCCTGCAGTTGAACGGATATAGGCTGGAATAATGATGATGTACGGCTACCGATAAGACGGACAGAAGCAAGGAAGAAACGGATATCTCCAAAAATCAGCGATTATTCCATGCTTTGCAATTACAACATGTCGGTACTCATGGGAAGTGTTGATCATTTGCCATCAGATGACCCGCTTGCTCGTTTTCCTCCCTCTCATAACAAAAAAAAACAACTAAGTCTGTAATATCTGTATAATCTGTGTTGTCGGTATAATTAAGGCAGTTAAGGCAGAGTTACGGCGGTGTTTTTACTGAAGGAGAGTTATGTTTTTCAAGCGTACGTATGTCTGTATGTATGTCTTATATGGGTCCTATCTTTAACCTAAACGGATGGAGTTTTCAACAACTTGTTCTTTCCTTTTTAGTTTTTATGGGTTTATGATTTTTGTTTGCTGGGAATTTAGGTAACCTAACGCCTGAATAAACCAATTATGTAATATTAATTTTGCAGTAAATTCCAGTTACCTCTTTTTACCACGCAACCAGCGAGATGTTAACCGCGCTCGAATAAAATTGAAACTATAAATATGCTCTTATCTAGTATTGGGAATCTGAATTTCATCGTTATTTGTGGGAAAATTTAAATTCAGAATGGTTATGGATTTTTCCGCATATAACAAATGACTATGTGGGAACCTAAGAAGCAAGATTGGGCAATCAATAAGCTAGTGCTATCCGCGCCAAGCATCTACCGGGTGTGGCCTGTAATACGAGCAAATAATTAAAACATAGATCATACTCGTCAAACCGAACAACATTAGTTCAGCGACTTTTAAAAATAATGGAGTCTTTAGATTTTCCTTTTTTCATACAAATTAAATACTGCTATTCAATGTGCGCCATCCTGAACACAACTGACGTCGCCTGTCACGCTACAAACATCAAGCATTTTGCTTTATGCTTCTTCAAATAAACTTAAAAGTGTAATAAAAATTAAAAAACTAATTATTTTTACCCGATCACAAAGAAGGAGGGTTATTAAAAGTCGCTGAACTAATGTTGTTCATTTTGATGATCTATGTTTTAATTATTTGTTCATATTACAGGCCACACCCAGTATAGTAAGTAAAAGATCTGAAGATTCAAAAGAGTCAGATCTTCATGCGGATACGAAACTTAAATTAAGCAAAGCTTGTACTATGGTGCTAGGCAACAGATAAACATACTTAATCTTCTAATTAGTTGGTGGTTAGTCACTTGGTTGAAAATCGCTTTGACTGGAAAAAAACGCTGAACTACTTAATGTCGTTTACATGTACAATCTATATTTTAAATTGCTTCTGATAAAGGCCTCAGCCGGTATGTGCTTACAAAATCTAATATATAAAATTATCGGGTCCAAAAAGTTTGTGACCAAACTCCTTTGAAATTGATTGACCGATTTTTATGTTTTTTTTGTGTATGGTATGTGTCGGTAGGATGTTAACTATTTTTCATACTTCTACCCGGATGGAGTCGCGAGCAACAGCTAAAGTCTTTAGATTAATACTTTCAAACAAAGCTGGCTGTCTGGTATGTATGTCGAGGATTAAGTTACTAGATATAGAGTTCAGTGGGTTTAGGAATGGTCTTACGGGGTCAATGTACCCAAAGACCTCATTACTAAATACTTCAATAAATAAACTTTCATTTTCTAACTAAAACTGATTGGCGTAAACCTTCTACAGTTCTAAACTTAAATTATGATACAAATTTAGTGTTTCAAGACGATGTCATTCCTAATCATAAAGTAGAAAGTTAATATCAACTGACTCAGCTTCAGGTGGTATTACCGCTGTCTCTTAGTACGGGGGCCTTTGATTAAGTTTTGAAATTTATTTGACATCTCTAAGACAAACTTTTCAATGTGCTGTTTATTTAGTATTGTATTGCATACATTAAAAATTGCATTTTAATTTGTATGAAAAAAATATCAGTATATAGGTAGAGTCATTCACGATGACGCGTGCCGTGGTTCTTATTACAATGTCATTAATGTCTAATTTTGACAAAATCACGCGTCTTCGTGGATGGCACTAGGTATATATTTTTTTTTAAATGTGCTGTTCCAAAGTAGTTCAGTTATGCAAGTTGAATCGATCCTTGGCTCCATGGTCGCCCTGCACATTCATTACCATGATAGTTACATAGTTATAAATAAAGCTAATAAAAGCGTGTTAAAAAGAATCGCATGTATAGCGATTTCGTTTATTTTTTCGCCTAAAAATAAAGTCTACTATGACTCTTCTGTAATCAAATGAACCACTTACTATAGTTAATAGTGTTCTTTGAAGTTTTCTAACAGTTTTTATTGCCGTGAAATAAAATTATCTCATAAAACACGGTTTACCTTTTCAGGGTTATGTCCCTCAAAACACTTCTTATTATTATTTTTTCTTACCTGTGTAATGTGTCACTGCTGTTATAAATAAATTATTTTCTTTCTTTTCTCCAAAAAAAAAACCTAAATCATCCTATATGGCAACGACCTTAAAACGGGATGAATAGAAATCGCGGGGTGATTAGAAATATTCTCGTGATTTTTTTGCATGGCTACAAAAAACACAATGATCTCTAAAGCGAATTACTTTAATTTTTAAGGTTCCGTAGCCAAAATGGCAAAAACGGAACCCTTATAGTTTTGCCATGTCTGTCTGTCTGTCTGTCTATCCGTCCGAGCCTTTGCTCAGGGACTATCAATGCTGGAAAGCTGTAATTTTGCACAAATATAATATGTAAACTATGGCAACAAAATATTACAATAAAAAATCAATAAAAATTTTTTTACTGTACCTCCCATAGACGTAAATGAGGTGATTTTTTTTTTCTCATCCAATCTTGTAGTGTGGGGTATCGTTGGATAGGTCTTGTAAAACCATTACGGGGGTTGCTAAAACGATTTTTCGATACAGTGATTTGTTTGAAAAATATTCAACTTTAAAGTGCAAATTGTCATTAAAATCGGGCGCCCCCCCCCCTCTCTAAAATCTAAA
Source organism: Choristoneura fumiferana (assembly GCF_025370935.1). Taxonomy (NCBI): domain Eukaryota; kingdom Metazoa; phylum Arthropoda; class Insecta; order Lepidoptera; family Tortricidae; genus Choristoneura; species Choristoneura fumiferana. Next base: position 9,139,331 of record NC_133495.1, read on the forward strand.
CCAGTGTGTGGAAAAATTTGAAAAAATTCATGATGGTAGGAAGTATAATCAAACTTACAAGGAAAACTATAACTATTAAGTTTTCTTGGCAATTATTAGTATTTTATGAGTAAATAGCAGCGAAAGGTAAAAAATATACCTAAACTTGGAATATTTCGTTCAAAATAAGAAATCCTTAGAAAAAGATTACGTCACTTTTTCGTGATGGCTACGGAACCCTTTTTCGGGCGTGTACGACACGCTCTTGGCCGGTTATAGTATTAAGTTCAATATTTGTTTATTTTGTTTGCAACACTCGATAGTCGTGAAGTTAGTTAGAAGTATTAAATATTTTAGTGCAAAGAGAGGCATCACCAAGGTACGAAATTACAGTTCCAAAAATTTTGTTATAATAGTGATTTTAGTGATAATTACAGTGTAGTGGCATTTTAATCTCGTTACCCGGTGTCTACCGTGTCTAAATAATAAAAAGTTTGACCGAGATTATTCATAATCAGGTGTATTGTACAAAAGTAATTTCATAACCATTTCGGTTAGAAACTGAGGTGAATAGCGGCATACGGGGTGACTAGATACGCTATTTGGGGTGATTAGACACGCTGTTTGGGGTGAGAAGACACGACAGTTGGGTGAAAAATAACGAAGGGAGGGGTTAATGGAAATGAATACGTTAGGGTTGTCAAAACTTCCCGGCCTCTACAGTAATGTCTTATTATTTTATTATTCCCTTGACAAGTCCTATCACCCGCATTTTTTTTTCGCAATTGTAACAACCCTGACTGAATTCTCTATTCACCCCATATGTCGTGTTTACTGACCCCGTTTTACGGATTTGTATACTTAAATCTTGTGTTTCTTTATAAAATTTTCGCTATACCAAGAGCAATAAGGCTTATTTTTCTGATGCAAACTCGGAGTTTGTTAGGACTCACAATGAAAAACAATCTTAGGTCCTTTACTATTTAAATGTATTTTTTAAAATAGGTTGGATGGAAGTTCAAAATTGTGCCTACTCACCCCGTTTTACGGTATTGGGGCAGTGAATGGATTGAAAGAAAATTATGTTGCTTACTATTAGACATTGTATATAGTAGGAAAATGACTGAAGCCGTTATACATACGTCATACATAGGTAAACACACGGCTTATTTTATTTACTGATTCAGTTCATTAGTGCCAGCTTCTGTGAATCGATACTTACAGTTAGAATTTAGTAATCAGTAATCAGTCATTTATTTACTCAAACATGGTAATGTATTTTGTTTTCAAAATCGCTATAGGTCATTTTTTAAATATCCTGGGTGCCATACCGTATAATACTTTTAGAAAGATTAGCTTTTCTTCATAAATCAAGTTGAATTACTGACTTATTTAGCAAAAAATACGGAATAAAATAATTAAGGTATTTTTTAAAAAATAACCAGCTAACTTAAAATAAAAAAGACTGCTGGGTTGTGTGAGTTTTTTGGTTATTTATTTATATTACGCTATATAAAAGAATCAGAATTTTTCGAAAAATTAATTTCCAGCAAGCTGGAAATTGTTTTATTACCTTTATTAGATCCTAAATGAGTGCAATCCGAGTTTTCTCCTTACCAAGAGGTATGCATAATATGCGAAATTTTTGCTCTTTTTCCAGTTTTTGGCTTTTAGCACAAAAACGGTACGTCCGCCAAAAATATAATTTTTTGGCGCTCATCTGACGCAGGATTTAACATTCTGTAATATTTATTTATTTATTGAAGGAAAATGACATTTCCAGCAAGAAACTGAAAAAAGATCACCAATTTTGCGGTTAATTGCCTCCCAAAAGTTATGGCACACCTCCTGGAAAGGGACAAACTCGGATTACACACCTCTAGGGCCTAATGAAGGTATTAAAACGATTTCCAGCTTGCTTGAAATTAGTTCCTCAAAACGCTTTTTAAGGGTTCTATTATATAACATTTGCCTATTAACACCTTGTATAAAAACAGTTATTAAAATATAACCTTCTCGTAACAAATCGTAACAAACTTATAACAACAAAACCTTCCTAACTTTTCCCAAGTTCCTTTTGGCGTTTCTTCTGAGAAGTAATGATGTTTACGCATTTCTGGTACCTACATAGTGACGGTATTGACAATATATTTGTCTTTTAGAGTGCTTTCTCATTAAAACGGAGCAAAGAGGAGTGAAGGCGTCTAGAATTAACCAATCGCGATAGTGGAAATCCGTGCCTAAAATTTTATATTTTGCTCTTATTTGTAACAATGGCAAAGCCAATGAGAACCATCGCTAGAAAACCTGCTTTCAAATAAAAAACCGCATTCAAATCGATTTTCCCGTTTAAGACCTGCGTTGCCACATACAGACACACAGACAGACAGACACAAATAGCGGTCAAACTTACAACATCCCTCTTTTTGCGTCGGGGGTTAAAAATGAAAAAAAAGGAAAAAGGAATAGAAATAAAAAGGAAAAGGAAAGAATGGTTATGATTTTAGCAGTAAAAAAAAGTAAACTGTTAATTATAAACCAGAATAGCATTGCACAGTATACTCGTAGGTAGTAGCATTAGAAAGTGGTATTGTTTGTAGTTGGGTGTGTAATATTTGTCATAAGAACGATTTGGGAATTTTCATTTACTATCTCATAACACAAATACTGTGGCTGGAAACACGGTGGTGACCCCGACGAAGAAGATACTCTTCAACTGAATAATCCAGAATTCCAGCTGGGCGAGACGAAGCGAAACCTAGGTGCTCGAAGAAACCTAGCGGCTACGTAGACGACTGAAGCGCGGCGCATTAACATCGACGTTAGAAGCTGCGTAGAATTTCGGCGGGAAAGAGGTGAAATTAGAGAAAATTCGAGACAACCAAAAGGGGATTAAAAACTCGCAAAACCGAACAGAAATTTAACCCAAGAAGAGGGCGTGCGAACCGATATCTTCCTACGAAGTTCAAATTTACTCATCAAGACAAAGAGAAAGTTGACGAAACTTGAAGAAACGAAAAAGTTGGGAAAAAAGAGAACGAGAGAGGTTATCGATAGGTATCATCCGTAATCAAGTAAGTGGTGACTGGCAATTAATTATATTTTTTCAGGGCAAAGATTTTTTTTGCATTTAAAGTCCTTCAACTTATTTTTTTTATCGCTATATTTAAATTAACCAACCAACTTATTAAACAATGTCAACCTCAGGCAGTGAGTCCGATCACACAGTTCTAGAAAGCTCTAAGCTGAGCGATTTAATAAAAAAGAGGGGGGTAGTTAAAGGAAAGTTAACTTTATTCAAGAAGTTTCTATCGAAAATTAGCCAAAATCCTTTAACTGCTGATCAATTAATCGATCTAGAATTAAGAGTGATTAGGATAACCGATGTTTTTAAGGAATTTGAAGCCCTACAGGATAAGATCGAGACTTTATGTACCGATGTCGACGAACAATTGTCCGAGAGGGAGAAATTTGAAAATACATATTTCGAATCTGTGTCCTTAAGTAAGAAACATCTGAAGCAGACCGGCAGCCCGAGCCAATCTCCCGCCCGGGACAGCCAGGCTCGCGAGCCACCGCAGGCTACTTGTGAGTCAATTAAGTACCCAGATATTTCTTTACCCTCATTTAACGGCATCGGCCCGCAGTGAATTTCAAAATTGTGAATATGGATATGAATTTCGAAAAACTCTGTGCGAGTCCGAATTTTTACATGTAATCTTGAGAGGCCATAGATAAAACCATTTAGGTCACCATGACCACTTAAATGAGTAGCAAAACGTAAATGACGAGAGAGCACAACAACCAACATAAAATGTATGTAACAAAGGTACGTCCATTTTGTTTCAAAGCAGGTCTCTACTATCTGGAAAACCATAGTAGACAAACTTTTTAAATCTCAATCCATACTGATTGGTTGAATTTCAAACAACTCCGATCCGCTCCTGCCCATGTAAGTAAGTGCGCCGTCGTACAGAAATATAAAACCACATCAAAATTTAATACAGCCAATGCGTTTTTTGACTTTCACTTTATCCATAACAATCCGCAAAAATGCGTTCCAACTTAAAAAGGCACGGAAATACAAATTTAGAACTTAGCCTAGACCGTGAAAAACGGCTGCGTTGGCCGCGCCGCATTCAGTTCCACAGTGTGAACCGCTCGCAGCGCCTGCCTGCAGCACTGGCCGTTAAACCGCGAACTCTCTCGAAAAAAAGTTTCCGACAGTGTTTTATTTCGAATACGAATTCAAATTTAGTGTCAGTGTTAGTGTTAGTAAACAGTTTAATTTCTTGATGTTTAGTGAGTGTTGTGTATAGTGATTAGAGAATATTTGAACGGCTGCCAAACTCTATGTAAGTAAATAACGTATTATGGTTCCTGTTATAGTTTAAATAATGATGTTGGTATGTTTAATTAGAGAAAGGATATGAAATGTGGAGTTTTTTTATAATTGAATGCTCTGAGACAAAGACAGCAAGAACAAAGTAGTAGAATTAAAGAAATGTTTTGTGATGCTGATTACTTGATTTTAAAAGCAAATTGGAGTCCTCAGTTTCTTCGGATTCAAATTTGCAATCCAAAGTATGTAAAATGAGGTATCATCAAAGTTTTTTGATTTACACAGATTGGTGTTAGGAGATTTTTTTTTTAATACGTTATGCGTTCACTAAGAGTTTTTTGAAACCAAATACAGTAACGTTAAAAATATCACCTGCGGATGGTGCTTTAAAGCATTTAACTCATAGTTAATTTTCTAATTAAGTTTTAATCTTGTGTAGTATTTTTTTTTTATAAAAAACATATATTTTATTTAAATTTATATTAAAATATGTAAATGTGGACTAAGAAAATGCTAAAGTTTTATAATATATTTACAATAAATGGGTTCTAACTTTATTTCATTAAAATTCGAATTATTAATATTCGATTATTTTTTTATTAATATTGAAACTCTTCCGCCATTTTATTTAATTATAATTTTAGAATACTTCGCTTCTAATAAAAAGATTTAAAATGTGTTTAATATTAAGTCCCGACATAAGTAGGTACTTATCTAAGTATTCTCTTTGAACATCATTTATGAAGATAAAATCAATGGAAGCCCATAGGTTCTCGTAAATCAATCGTAAAGGTTAGTGAAACACTACCTTTGGATTAAAGGGTAAAAGGGTTTAAAAGGATTTTTCCCTAGGGTCGTCGAGATTTTTCCCCGCCCTAGCTTATTCTGCAAATTTTAGAATATATTTAAGTAACTTTTACGTTGAAATAAACAACAATATCATATATTCCCGCCCGATAATTAGCTCTTCCATTTTGGGAGAACCAAATTTTTTTTGTGAAAATTTGTGAGTGTGCTTGTGTTTGTAGCTAAAGCGGCTGGACGAATTTCAATGAAATTTGAAATGCAGATAGCTGAATATCTGGAATAACGCATAGGATACTTTTTATTACGATATTTCCATTTAATCTTGAAATTTAACGTGAGATATATGGCACAGGTGTGTTTTACGCAAAGTTAATGAAGACCGTGATAATTTTTTGAAAATGCTTGAGGAAGTTTTGCGAAATTTTGGAATTTCAATTTATATCGATGAATTTGAGTGGTCAGCGTTAGTAAAGCCACGAGTAAACTATAGTTAAGTAATAAAAGCCCTACTAAAAATTTCATATTATGATTTACAATTTAAATAAAAAAATATAGTTTTATTCACATATTTACATAATTTATTCTGTCAATTGCTCCTCGAAAAAAATCCTAAAATTAATTACGATTAAGATCCGAAATTTAAAGCAAAACTTAAAAAAAAATGAAAGAAGGAAAGAAAGATTTATTTGGTTCCATCAGCACCACCACCGTACTGTAATACGACTAAAACTATAAGGGGCTGTTTCACCACCCATTATAAATAAATAAATATCATGGGACTCTTCACAGCAATTGACCTAGTCCCAAACTAAGCAAAGCTTGTACTATGGATACTAGGCAACGGATAAACATACTTATATAGGTAAATACATACTTAAATACATATTAAACATCCAAGACCCGAGAACAAACATTCGTGTTATTCACCAAATATCTGCCCCGGCCGGGATTCGAACCCAGGACCTCAAGCTTCATAATCAGGGTCTCTAACCACTTAGCCATCCGGTCGTCATAATTTGATTGATTAATTTTAACTGACGGATAAATGTGATGTCGTCTCCGTTTATTCGAACGAAACAAACAGAGACGGCATCACATTTTTCACACAAAAATAGAAAAAAAAAACAATAAATTTTGGGGGTTCCCCATACTTAGAACTGAAACTCGAAATTTTTTTTTCATCAAACCCATACGTGTGGGGTATCTATGGATATGGATAGGTCTTCAAAAATGATATTGAGGTTTCGAATATTATTATTTTTTAAACTGAATAGTTTGCGCGAGAGACACTTCCAAAGTGGTACATTGTGTGTAACTTAATGTAACTTCGAAAATAAGAGAGTGATAAAACTAAAAAAATATATATATGATCTACACATGCAAACTTCCACCGACAATTGGTTTGAACGAGATCTAGTAAGTAGTTTTTTTTAATACGTCATAAAATCGTTAAGGAAACTTTTATTATTATGTTACCCTTCATGGGCGAGTCCGACTCGCACTTGACCGCTTTTTTTTGATATAGCTTAGTTTTTAATATAGATTTTAATTTAGTTTGTAATATTTAGTATTATGTCTGCTTTTTGTTTTATTTTTATCAGAATAAATTAACGTTTGTTAATTAATGAACTAAAATCGACCACAATGTTTTAGACTATCGCGGTCATTACTAATTTTATGATTTACGAGTAAAAGGTTTTGTTCCGCGTACCTCATCCACCATACCCGCATTCTCCAGTCGTCTTCTGATCATGGCGCATGCAACTGTGCCCAAATATCGAGCTTCTCTAAACTCAAGGTACGCGGAACGAAACCCGAATTTAAATCTTAAAACCGGCCAAGAGCGTTTCGGACACGCCCAAAATAGGGTTCCGTAACCATTACGAAAAAAATAAGTAATATTTTTCTCAGGATTTCATATTTTATACGGAACCTTCCAAGTTTAGGTATATTTTATACCGTAGGTTGCTATTTACTCTTAAACTACTAATAGTTCTCAAGCAAACTTAGCCGTTATAGTTTTCCTTGTAAGTTTAATATACTTACTACCATTCTGAATTTTTTCAAATAATATTTTTTAGGAATTTCAAAGGTCAAAACTAATGTTCACGAGGGAAGCCGCGGTTAAAAACTAATCCATAACAACCTAATGCTGACTTAGCGAAACCGCTTGTTGACATTAAACGTGCTAATCCAACGAGATCTCAAATTATGCCAAGGTAACTTGAGATTACGTTTCGTAGAAATAGACAAATAGACACAACAACACTTTAATCGTCTATGTGACAGTATTAGTCAAACGTCATTATCATGTTTTTGCTTGGTCGTTTTTAGGGTTCCGGAGCCAAAATGGCAAAAACGGAACCCTTTTTCGCCATGTCTGTCTGTCTGTCTGTTCGTCCGTGGCTTTGCTCAGGGACTATCAATGCTAGAAAGCAGTAATTTTGTACGAATATGTATGTAAACTATGCCGATAAAATGGTACAATAAAAAAATTAAAAGAAAATTTTTTTAGGGTACTTCCCATAGACGTAAAGTGGAGGTGATTTTTTTTTCTCATCCAACCCTATAGTGTGGGGTATCGTTGGGGTTATTTTTGACCAGTTTTGAATCGTATCGCCTACTTTTGCACTACAGATAGAATTATAAGTCAAACTTCGAATCGAAAAGTCTGAATTGTATCTTTTCTCCGTCAGACATTGACTGTATATTTTTATAATCCACTAATATTATAAATACAAAAGTTTGTAAGTCTGTTTCTTTGTTTTCTTTTCACGTCTAAACCGCTGAACCGATGAAATTCGGTATACTAATAGTTTAAATCCCGGGGAAGGACATAGAATAGTTTTTATCCCGGAAAAAGTTCTCGCGGGATAGCGATAAACGAATACTACGCGGACGAATTCGCGGGCAACAGTTAGTTGTTAATAAAAAATGCACGCAAGCGTACACAGAAATAGTATCGTCTTTTAAATGTTAGTAAGATTTTTATCAAACTTTGGCGTAGGAACATTTTAAACTACTTCTAATTACTTCCACTAAATACTCTCAAAGTCTTTCATCAAAGATTTTGATTCACAGCAGTCATGCCTTTGATGCGGTTCAATTTTAACTTTAATCAATATTATGGAGACTAGCAAAGCTGTTTTTCGAAATTCATATGCGAAATTTTATTTGAAATTTACCATGAGCTTTACGGTGAAAGAAAACATCGCGAGGAAAGATGCACAAACCTGCAAAGTAATTCAATAACGTGTGAAGTTCCCAATCCGCACTGGGCCGTGTGGAAACTACGGCCCAAGTCCTCTCATTCTGAAAGGAGGCATGTGCTCTGCAATCGTAGAGGCTGGGATAAAGATGATGATTGATTTCCTTCACCTTAAATCTAGTGATAATTTAAAAAAACTCAGAAGTGTAAGCCTGGATTTGAACTCACGAACCTCTGCTTGAGAGACTTTAGTTTCCATTAGTTAAATCCTTAAAACACTTTCTACACTTTAACTTGTCTTTGGTTTCTAAGCCAGAGAAATGACTATGCAAATTGATACCACAAATCTCAGTCACATTTAAAACAGGGAAGCGTTCGACAAATCGTAAATTTGTTCAAGATTGAAAAGCATACGATTGCCCCATAAAACGGGCCATTTTTATTACTCTACCCTTTCCGGAGTAGTACAACATCAATTTTAGTATAAACGATCTATGCCACTGACTCTATTTTGAGACAATTTCCCATAGGAATTTGAGTCCACTGGCTCTCAAAAGATCGAGAATCCCTTTGCGAAATAAATGTACTGTATGTAATAAAAATAACCTTTAGCAGAGTGAATTTGCCGACTGCAGCTGAGGGGACGGTGTTATTGGGGTATCCTTGATTTATATAATTTCTTTTTGCCTATAAGGATGGGAACCTACGAAAACAAATAGATACTAAGAATTTTTATTGTTATTGACTGATTTAAAAGATCTAAGCGTAAATAATATGGCAACGCCAAACGGCTAACAAATAAATTTACTGATTACTGAAGTGAAACTATGACAAATGAAATTAAAAGAAACAAAGTCTTGAAATGGAAACAACTTCAGAAAATTTGTTATCTCATGGTGTCAATAGTTATTCCAACGCTAAGTGAGATAAGAAAGTTTCTGATGTTGTTTCGATATTAAGATGCGAATCACACAGACCTACTACTAAAATATTATTTCACATCAAGAACTTGCTCTTGGTCTTGTTAATTTGAACTCTTCATTTTGGAGCCGTGGTGGCTTAGTGCTTTGACCTATCACTTCTCAAGCAGAGGATCGTGGGTCCAAACTCCGGCTCGCACCTCTGAATTTTTCTAAATTCATGTGCGAAATCACATTTGAAGTTTACCACGAGCTTTACGGTAAAATAAATTCAATGGTGTGTGTGAAGTTCCCAATCCGCAATGGGCCCGCGTGGGAACTACGGCCCAAGCCCTCTCACTGTGAGAGGAGGCCTGTGCTCAGCAGTGGGACATATATTGAAATTAGACGACCAGATGGCCTAGTGGTTAGACAACCTAACTAGCTTGAGGTCCCGGGTTCGATTCCCGTGTCGGGGCAGATATTTGTATGAAAAATACGAATGTTTGTTCTCGGGTCTTAGGTGTTTACTATGTATTTAAGTATGTATGTATCTATTTATATAATTATATTTATCCGTTGCTTAGTACCCATAACACAAGCTTTGCTTAGCTTACTTTGGGACTAGGTCAATTGGTGTGAATTGTCCCATGATATTTATTTATTTATTGTAAATATTACACTACAATCCTGGTCTGACTTGTTGAGGTTTAACTGTTTCGAAAATGGTTAAACTGATCGAGTGTTGCCATATATGCTTCCGGATTGAAAGTTTCTTTGCGAACTTCTTTCCGCTGGTGTTCGTGTCGTCATAGTGTGTTGTATGTTCTTTATGTTTTAGTTTTTAAATGGGTACCACTGAAAAACAGCGTTGCGGCTTGCCGTAACATTATGCTGAGTGGGGCCACTTTATACTATTCGATGTTATTTTTATTCTTTCCATCTAATTTATTTTTATGTGTTTCGAATATGTGTAAAAAAAATAAATAAAAATAAATATCATGGGACACTTCACACCAATTGACCTAGTCCCAAACTAAGCAAAGCTTGTACTATGGATACTAGGCAATGGATAAATATATTTATATACATAAATTCATACTGAAATACATATTGAACATCCAAGACCCGAGAACAAACATTCGTATTATTCATACAAATATCTGCGCCGGCCGGGAATCGAACCCGAAACCTCAAGCTTCGAAGTCAGGTTCTCTAACCACTTGGCCATCCGGTCGTCAAAATACATGTTCAAACAAAATAAATGTTTCTCTCTCTCTCTCTCTCTCTCTGTCTCTCTCTCTCTCTCATATATCGGCTGGGATGATGATGATGATTTAGTAATCGCATCAGGATGCAAATCGGATGGATTCAATCATGGTTCAACTAACAATGGCTTCTTGTGGCTTAATAACCGCACTGATAAACTATTTCACTGTTTATTTATCAACTTTACTGTGTGCTATATATATTTTTTGAGTTAATTAAAACACGTGCAGTTTTGCTCTTATTTTCAACATGTCTTTTGGTTTTCCTCGCAGTAACCATAAGATCGGCATCGGCATTGAATTGAAATTCCAGGATTTCGCTAAAATTCCCGCGGGAATTCTCAAAAATCATAATTGTACTCTTCATTAACGTCGTATTAAAAACGCAACTGTACCAAATTACTATGTTTCTAAATTAATCTGGAAAGATGTCGGTATTGTAGAGAATCCATATCCATACTAATATTATAAATGCGAAAGTGTGTGTGTGTGTTTGTTTTTTTATGTTTGTCCGTCTTTCACGTCGAAACAGAGCGACGGATCGACGTGATTTTTGGCATAGAGATAGTTTATGGGCCAGGGAGTGACATAGGCTACTTTGTCATCATCATCATCATCATGTCAGCCGAAAGACGTCCACTGCTGGACATAGGCCTCCCCCAAGGCTCTCCATTCAGACCGGTTTTGTGCTTTCCGCATCCACCGCGATCCCGCGATCTTAACCAAGTCGTCGCTCCATCTTGTTGGAGGTCTACCGAGCTCGTCTCCCGGTCCGCGGACGCCATTCGAGAACCTTCCGACCCCATCGGCCATCAGCTACTTTGGCTACTTTGTGTGATGTCGCAATTCATGATGTAATGTTTGACATAATGTATTGTTTTTCATAAAGCTCTTTTTTCTCTCAATCCATTAATTGTTCAGAATGGTTATAAAATAAACCTAACTTAACCATTTAGTCAGTTTTAAAAAATACGGTTCCGACGGGAAAAAATTATGAATAACAACAATTATGACAAACATTATTACATTACATTATATCCCATCCCAGCCTATATACCGTCCCACTGCTGAGCACAGGCCTCCTCTCAGAACAAGAGGGCTTGGGCCATACTTCCCATGCGGGCCCAGTGCGGATTGGGAACTTCACACGCACCATTGAATTGCTTCGCAGGTTTGTGCACGTTTCCTCATAATGTTTTCCTTCACCGCAAAGCTCGTGGTAAATTTGAAATGTAATTCCACACATGAATTTCGAAAAACTCAGAGGTGCGAGCTGGGGTTTGACCCACGACCCTCTGCTTGAGAGGCGATTGGTCAAACCACTAGGCCACCACGGCTTTTTTTTAGACTTACCAACTGAGTGGTTACGTTTTTGGGTTTTCATGGATCCCTTAGTAATATGGGTATAAAAAGTAACCTACTATGATATTCTACATAGAAGTCAAGCTATCTACATGCAAAGTAATTTAAATCTCTTCAGGCGTTTTAGCTTGCGGAGTTCATAACAAATATTGTGGTATGCGCACTTTCTTATTTAAAATATTATAGAAGGTACGATTTACATCATACCATACATAACTACATACTACATGTCAAGCTTAACTCGACTGAAGACGTGACGTTATCAGTATTCTTTCACACCTCCGGCGGAGGGCAAAAAAATGTTTTGCAAAAACAAGCCTAAAGCTTAAACATTTTAGCAGACTTGACAACTTGCAAAAGACAAACAAATCTGTTTTTTTGCCGCAATCGCAATCTTTCCCACTTTTTATAGCCCCTGATCGCATCCCGCAGTAAACAAATCACCATAATAAAGACCTTTTAGATCTTAAGAGAAACCCGGCTATCCATGCCATTTGTATTGATTGGATTTGTTTTATTATTGGCTATAAATTGGAGCCTTTATTGCTGTGAACGGCAAAGAAGATCCCAGCTGCGGGAATCGTATACCTACAGGGTGTCTTTGACCACGAGGCTTATGGATTTTGCGTCGGGGGTTGTGAACTGACTAACAAGATAGCTTTTTGACAGTTCTAATGTCATTTGGCGCACTTTGTAAACGCCTTTAATCTATTTTGCACCATCACTGACATTCCAACGAGCTATAGAGGAAGATAGTGACAATATTTTGGCAACACTGTGGGTACATCTTATATAAATTCCGAGTATTAAGGGAAGCAACACGATATTAACTACCGGATTACGTTAAAATAGGATAACGGCGTTTATTTCGGATTTATAGGGGTGTTTAAGTACACTATTTAAACTAGGTAGGTACCTACTTACCTATTTAAAAAAGGATTGGTTTTTTTATTGATACGTAATGTGGAATATACTATTACCTACTACAAGCTGAAATAAAAAACGAACTAAACTGACTAAAAGTAATATTTACGTAGCAATACACCTAAACTGTAAATTGTCTAGAGACCAAAATGTCTAATAAGCAAAATGCCTAATTGCAATAATACCTATACTAAAGAAATTTATAATACTTACTTAATTTTTTTTAAATGACTCATGATTCATTCGTCATCAGACTAATTTTTTTAATACTTTTAAAAGTATTTATTGTAAGTCTGTGTGCGTTGTGTTATGAACATTCACAAATTTCTTCGATAAGAACTACTAAAGTGTGTGCGTGCTTTCATTACCAAAAATATTGTAGCTATCATTATTGGACATGGACAATGTTAAAGATATGCACGTGTCACAAATGCGTAACAGTTCTGTTTTGGTATGCGTGTGTAGAAACGCAACAAATTTAGGGATGAGCGTATTGAGCGTAGACGTGAGCTGTTTTTACAAACTCTTATTTAATTTCACCTCTTTTTTAACCGACTTCAAAAAAGGACGAGGTTATCAATTCGGTTGTATTTTTTTTTAATGTCTGTTACCTCAGAACTCCGTCATTTATGAACCGATTTGAAAATTTTTTTTAGTTCGTCTAGGAATGCTTTCAATTAGGTCCCATAAGCAGCAAATTAGGATCTGATGATCGGATCTTAAGGAAATCGAGGGAACTCTTCAAATATTGTAGGGACACCTATGGTAATTTGGATATATATAGCAGTAACTCGTGCATTTGCTATTAGTACAGTCAGCAAAAAGTGTAGATCTAAAAAAAAACATGGTGTTGAAGACAGTTCTGGCAGCAACAAGAGTATCTTCCTTTCATCATCTCGACCTATATACGTCCCACTGCTGGGCACAGGCCTCCTCTCATAATGAGAGGGCTTGGGCCGTTATTCTCACGCGGGCCCAGTGCGGATTGGAAACTTCGTGCATGTGTGCAGGTTTCCTCTCAAAGTTTTCATTCACCGTAAAGCTCGTGGTAAATTTCGAATGTAATTTCGCACAAAGAATCCGAAAAATTCAGAGGTGCAAGCCGGGGTTTGGACCCACGATCCTCTCCTTTTTTTTTCGACAAGATGGAAAACGAGCAAGTGGGTCTCTTGATGGTAAGAGATCACCACCGCCCATAAACATCTGCAACACCAGGGGTATTTCAGATGCGTTGCCAACCTAGAGGCCTAAGATGGAATACCTCATGTGCCAGTAATTTCACCGGCTATCTTACTCTCCACGCCGAAACACAACAGTGCAAGCACTGCTGCTTCACAGTAGGATTAACGAGCAAGATGGTGGTAGCAATGCGGGCGGACCTTGCACAAGGTCCTACCATCTTGAGAGGCGAAGGTCAAACCGCTACCACGGCTTCCTTTAATCTGTGGTAAACTGTGCCACAGATAATTAAAAGTCATTGTAGCAGATAATCGTCAACCCCTGTCACACAAAGTGACGTGCAACTATTTACTAAGTTTGTTTGAGAACCAGGCGAATTTCTGGCAAGAACGGCTGTGTCCTTCTGATGTTTGTGGTAACTAACTTATTTGAACCCTTTGCATATAACCACAGTTTGTTAACTATGGCTCATGTGTATAGTAAACATACGTTCGTAAATGTGTTTTTATTTGACATGACGCACCATGATTTTTCAAAATGTTGACAATTGTGGCTTATAAGGTAATTTTTTTGATAATAACTGTTGTGTGCCCGAAGTGGCAAAAAAATGAAGCGAAAAAAAAAACATTTTTTTTTTCATCCAAGTTCAAGGATGCTCCTTAATTCTGAATTTATTTGGTTACTCTCGCTTTCTTGGTTTAGCCAAAATAGCAGTTTAAGAATTACCTTGATTTTTTGTCATTTTCGTGAATAAGTCTGAAACAAAAGAAGATCCAAGGCTGATATTACGCATACAGTGTTCTTAGGTCCTGTCACTACTGCATCAAATTACAACCAAATACCTTGCGGGGCCACTCTGTTAGCTTAGCCTGCTAGGCCCTTTCAGCTTTCTAGAACATTGGGAAGAACCCTAGATTTTTGATAAGTGAGTGAGTGACAAAATTGACGTATTTTGGGTAAGTATCAATAAAATCTAAAGTATAAAAGCTAGATCAACAAAACTCTGTGTTTAATAAGTTTCCCAACTGTTCTACATTTTTTTATGCTGTAAATTTGGGCTCTCTGGTGTCAACTGGGACGATCTTATGAGCTTCTCTTTTTTTTCGTCTTGAGGTCAGAGCCCGGGCTTGAAGCTACGCCTCTACCTCTGCTTGAGAGGCCATAGATCAAACCACTAGGCCACCACGGCTTTTCAACTTTATTCTACTACATGATTTACAATTTCCATTTTTTACCGCCAGCCATTTTGGTTTAACACGTTAGATAAATCACAATAGTTCCTACAGTATGACGCGCCGTTAACCTATTTCTGCCTTAAAAAAGTACTATCCCGGCCATCTTGAATTATGTTATAATAAAAAGCCGGCACTATGTCAAGCAGCCGTGGGCGAGCAGATTTAATACTGACCTCACATGAAACGTGATATTCTTTATAACCGTATTCTGACATAGAAAATAATGTTGACGTTTCAATCTGTTGCCCTTGAACTTTGGCTACTTGTTTTGAGGTCAGCTTGTCTAACACTTTGATATCACATTGCAATCTTATTCGCCATGTTTAGGGTTCCGTACCCAAAGGGTAAAAACGGGACCCTATTGCTAAGACTCCGCTGTCCGTCTGTCACAAGGCTATATCTCATGAACCGTGATAGCTAGACAGTTGAAATTTTGAAAATACAAACTGAAATATAGATGCACAGAAAAAACAGAAAAATAAGACCATCACTGGGAATCGAACCCAGGTCCTCGGTAATCCGTACCGCGTGCTATACCGCTACACCACTGATGGTCAACGGTACCGACACGAATTTCCCTATGCACCTTATATCTCAGCTTGTGTTTCTTACTTAGTCACTTAAAATATATAAATATATTATTGTGTATTTTCAATTTCGGTTTTACGGGGTGGCCGTAAAAGTAAAAAAATTTGGAATTGAAATAAAAAATACAAAAAGATTCCAAAAAAAAAACAATCTTAATTTGATTGCTTAGAAACGATATCTCTTGTCCGGGTGAGCGGTTAGTTCCGAAGGAATGCCGAAAAAGTTTGAGGGCTTACGGCATAGATGTCGCTAGCGTCGCTGCTTAAGTGACTAAGTAAGAAACACAAGCTGAGATATAAGGTGCATAGGGAAATTCGTGTCGGTACCGTTGACCATCAGTGGTGTAGCGGTATAGCACGCGGTACGGATTACGAGGACCTGGGTTCGATTCCCAGTGATGGTCTTATTTTTCTGTTTTTCTGTGCATCTATATTTCAGTTTGTATTTTCAATTTCGGTTTACGGGATGACCGTAAAAGTAAAAATTTGAATTGAAATAAAAAATACAAAAAGATTCCAAAAAACCAATCTTAAGTTGAAATTTTCACAAATTATGTTTTTCTGTTGCCGCTATAACAACAAATACTAAAAATAGAATAAAATAAATATTTAAGGGGGCTCCCATAGCTTTTGCTGTTTTTTGTTCGATATTAATAAAGGCAACAGGTAGACGCTTCAAATATTTGTAGAATATTTTGTCGTATATTCACTTTAAAGATAAATAATTCAATTAAAATAAAATAAATATTTAAGGAGGCTCCCATACAACAAACGTGTATTTTTTTGCTAATGCCTAATATTGTGTATACGAGTAGATAGATCTGGGCCCGCGTAGGAACTACGACCCAAGCCTTCTCATTCTGAGAGGCCTCTGCCCAGAAGTGGGACGTATATAGGTATGCTGGGATGATGATGATAGTGGTACGGAACCCTTCGTACGTGAGTCCGATTCGCACTTGGCCGGTTTGTTACCTAGACGGTGTAGGATGCAGATAGGCACATGCTGGTTAATGCGATCACGAGCATTGTTATTTTTACGAAAATAGAATGAGTTCTACAAGTAGTGATGAAAATATCCTAATGGGCACACCACAAACTCCTAACTCTTAGCGCAGCATCTTTTATCAGTTAGTTTTATTTTTATTACTATTAAAGTGTTAATTTTGTTTAGATTGTAGGTATAGATTATTATATAAACATATTGTGTCGAATTAATATAATGTTTTCGTTATCTTTCCTTGCATATTTGGAGAAAAGCAGTATACAGGCCTCGTCCTTCAAAACCATACTCATCCACGTAATATACTATTATTTAAAGGTATTCGATGAGATACAGTGTCACTATAGGTAGGTACTCGCTTTTCGTCATCGCAACACATCACAACGTCACGACGTCATCACTTCAAGCAGACCGACTCGTAGCTTAACCAGCTGCCAGGGCTAGCAGAGGTACTTTTAATGCGTTAGACAATATAGCAATCACCATCTATTTCTCCGCTCGTCTTAACCTTGTGATCGAAAGTGGTGAAAACGAACGTGATTCTAAGGGGCCGCTTCACCACCCTTTGATTAATTTTATTTGACGGCTAATCAATGGGTGAAACAGTTGTTAGTGTGTTAGATTATAAGTTAGATTTTTTACAAAAAGCGTTTTCGGTCGTCCTTTGCGGACTGCTGAGGAGTGGAATATGCTTTGCCGGCTTCTGCGGTCCCCGATCTTTACAATCTGGCCATCTTTAAATCTATGGTGGTGGTTATAAGGCAAGTGTGCTGCAACTTATACACCATTTTCGCTTAGGTTAGGTTAGGTTAGTATTAGACAACTAATTTGGTCCATAGCATGTTAGTAACAATAGAAACTTAAGAACTATGTTAGTATATCTACATTGGTATTACGAGATATTTATTAGATGATATTCCACCACACTGACAGAGAAGTCTGCAGAGAAACTCCGTGTTGCACAGAGAGAAGTGGAGAGGTCAATGCTCGGGATAACTGTCATGCATCGGAAAAGGAATGAGTGGATCAGACGAGTCACTAAAGTTCGGGACGTGGTGGAAGAGATCGAGAGGAATAAGTGGAGAATGGGCAGGGCACATGCAGGATGAACCATGATCGTTGGGCGAGGCGAACACTGGAGTGGAGACCTCGTGAAAACACTCGCAGTAGAGGGAGACCACCAATGAGGTGGAAGGACGATATCTGCCGACATGCGGGCGGAGGATGGATGCATATGGCTGTCGATCGCCAGGTGTGGAGAAATGGAGAGGAGGCCTATGTCCGAAGACGGACGAATAAGGGCTGCTATGGGATTTATTAGATGGTATGTTGTCGCAAAGACGCAGGAGCAGCGTGCAGCATGTTGAACCTGCCTAGCACAGCACTGTCCTGCCTCTCTGCGACCACCTTTGGGTGACTGTTGGAGCTGTCCATCAGTCTGCGTATCAGTGAAGCGACTTTCTTACGCATAAGCGCATACAAGTCGTCCACGGGAGCGTCAGCAAACATGCCAGAACCACTACCATGAGTTTACAGTGACCGTATTCGATAGCGATGGCGTAAATTATTTGTACGGAGAATTGTACAGCGCCTCTACAAATAATTTACGCCGTCGCTATCGAGTACGGTCACTGTAAACTCATGGTAGTGATACAGAAGCACTGCAGTAGCGAGGAAGCCCCACCATCGTTCTAAACAAATTATTATAGAATATATCCGTACGGTATTGTGCGATTCTTGGTTAAAGTTAGTCCATAGACTGCTTGTGTAAAAAGTTTGGCAGAATGCCTTAAAAAGTGTTAACTTTATTTTAAGTGTACTACCATCAAATCTACGAGCCTACATGTTCCCTCTCACTGCCAGAGCTCTACGTTCTCTTTCTATATCCCAGTCATCTTTTAATTCTTCGTTCACGATATGGCATAGATATTACTCTTTGCAAATGCAGGGCTATTTCTGAGTAAAAAAACTTATTTCTACCCAATTTCATCTATGTTCTCAAAGGCGTACTAACAATTTTCCACTTCGAATCCATTATAGAGTCTAAAATAACTACAGTTTGTTATTCCTTCGTGACTAAACAAATGAATCGATTGCAATAATATTTAACTGAGTACATTAATGCGTGAATTCCGAGACCTAATAGACATTTTAGAGTAAGACATTTTAGTGCCTCAATTAATTAAAAAAATCTAAAAACCCGACTGCCTTAAAAATACTAAAAAGAAGAAAACAAGTCTAGTGGGCTAGAACTTTGTTAAGTAGCTAACTTAAAGTTCAACAGTCGGGACCCATTAGGTAAGAATTTTTAAGCGTACTATTTAAATGGGTCCCGACTGTTGAACTTTAAGTTGGCTACTTAACAAAGTTCTAGCCCACTACATCTTGTTTTCTTCTTTTTAGTATTTTTTAAGGCAGTCGGGTTTTTGATTTTTTTAATTTATTATTTTATTTTACACTTTTCTGTGAAAATGGTATATTAAAACGATTATAAACTATATATATATTTCGAATGGGCTAATTATTAGGTTTCATTTGATACCCCACTCGATAGGTTTGAATAAAAATCATTTTTTGAATACTTACAATTTGGCGCCAAAAATCCGCCATTTTGATTTTTCAAGAATTTCATGTACCCAGTATCACTCGCGTCATCAAGACAAATCCAATGACGTATCATTTATCAAAATCGGTTCCGCCACTGAGTAGTTACGAGAGGACATAGGAATAGACATACATAACATACGCGTAAAACACATAACCCTCCTTCTTCGCAGTCGGGTAAAAAGTCAAAAATTGAACCCTCATAGGATCACTTTGTTGTTTGTCTATCACGACCCTTTTTCCCAGGAATGCGTGAAAGTATGAAGAAGTAATTAATATCGAGCAATCAGGTGTGTAAAAATCAAACTTCTGAATCAACGTAATCAAAGTACACGCATACTTACATATAAATAAACAAACAAACATATGAACGTTGCCAGTTAAATAAAGACAGGTAGTTAAAAGATTAGGAATTCGTGAACTCACTAAATATATTGTTAATTTACTAGCACCTAAAGTTTACTGCTATGCCAGTCAAATGTGATAACTGTACTGGCAGATTGCCATGTTGTTGGTAAAGTAATAAAATAAAAGGGAAACAAAAATATTGGCACCACGCACGAGTATTTACCACTGTACTGTCATACCATTAACCACATGTCAAAACTAAGAAAATTAAAAATATACCTGTGCAATGCTATAAAAAAGGTCAACGTTGAATATTAAATAATTATGACAGTGGTTCTGTGACATTAATTTTGCTGTGTATTTATCCCACTTCCCGCTAACATTATAAATGTGAAAGTTTGTAAGTCTGTTTCTTTGATACCTCTTCACGCCTAAACCGCTGAACCGGTTTAAATTAAATTTGGTATACAGATAATATACTGAGCGGCCAAAAATCTGGCCCTCGAATGTATGCAGTAACAGGCAATTTTGTATGTAGAGTGGGCCGTTTGTGAATTCTAAATTTGTGACGCTGAGTATATTTTGAATCCCGAAGGCATGGAGACTTTTTCTCCCGGAAAATTACGTAAATCACGCGGGACAGCGATAAACGAATTCCACGCGGTCGAAGTCGCGGGCAACAGCTAGTGTATAATAAAAAGTGAATATAAAAATATTCTTCAACTTAATTTAAATTTCTTCAGCTACTCAAAAGTTTACTCTAACTTAAATTGCTTGTAATGGAATTGTGTATGAGACCATACAAAGTTATTGAAAGTAAATTATGGACTTGAGAAAGAAAGAAAGAAAGAATATATTTATTTACCTAAATTCGGCACAACAAAAATAAATAAAATAACAGCACTTCAGCAGATTCAGAACTCTAGTTTCTCTGAAAATTAATATTCCTGTTACAATAGTTACGTTTACATTTAAAATTGCGTGAAACACGCGAACTAGCGTGATGACATCGTTTTGTTCTAAAATTTACATTGACATTGAGTTTAGTTTTAAAATCACTTTTTTTAGATGAAAACAAAAATACTGCAATCAGTGCTCACCACTTAAGTGACTTCAAACTGTTTTATTTCGCCAACCCTGGCCTGTATATCCCACTCTCAAAATGAAAAGTCTTGGGCTGTGTTCCCGTCGGATCATTGTCGATTGGAAACTTAGCAATATCCTTGAGTTGCTTAACAAGATTATGTACTCGGAATACCTAACCTTGCCCTCGCAACAGATAACCTTTGGAGGAGAAAATCCTCAAGTGCCGACCACGAACCAAAAGAAGAAGTGTTGGCAGGCCTCCCACCGTCACCAGGCCATTGTACCACTTAAAATTAAACTTAAGTATAGAAACAAATACGAAAAATTGTTTCAGCACTGTAGAATGAATGTATTTTGATAAAGTCAAATTAGCCATAGCTTTAGAATATAAGGATAGACTGGGAGAATTAGTTAGATATGACAGATCAAAAAGGCTCCGAACCCTAGATAATAGTAATCACTTCATCACTCCAAAATGTCAAAACATTTATGGCAAAAGGATCTGGTCCTACATCCTTCCTCAAATACTAAATGATTTTCCCAGGGCTACAATTGATAAAATAACTAGCAACCCTAAGAACATAAAAAACATAATTAAGAATTTACTTATTAAGGGCAACTCATAGCCTAGCAACTAAAATCTTTAAAAATAAAGATTAGCTAGGAATATCATTTAACTAATTGTAAAATTGTTATGAAATAAACAGTTATAATTTTTTTTTTTTTTAGGCACGTCGCAAGTTGTCGTTTATTGTATTGTAGTGTTCTCAGGAGGAAGAAATAGTTCTTTAACACACCTGTCATGTGTCCCATTATGATGAGACTTTTTCCTCATGCACTCATATTTCTCCGTCAATCGCTATTATATCATCATCCCAGCCTATATAACGTCCCACTGCTGGGCACAGGCCTCCTCTCAGAATGAGAGGGCTTGGACCGTAGTTCCCACGCGGGCCCAGTGCACACCATTGAATTTGCTTCGCAGGTTTGTGCAGGTTTCCTCACGATGTTTTCCTTCACCGTAAAGCTCGTGGTAAATCGCTATTATAGTTCAAGCGAATGAGAGTGAAAATTATCTTCAATGGGAGAATACTTCGTTTTGTTGGAACCTTTGTTCATAAAGCCTAAAGCTTCATACTTAATATGCGGAGCTTTGGCATACGCGAGTTAATATGTGATATTAAGTGTATGCATGGGATTAAAATTGTGTCTTTGATAGGGTTGTCCTTGGGTTGTCTATGAAAATCATTAAACTTAAATAATATAAATATAATAATAAAATAAAGGATGCCCGAAATAATGACGTAGGAACGTCGGGTAGATAAACTGGAATATTAGGGAGTGTTTGAACGCTAAATTTCTGAGTCAAAATTAGGTATTTCTTTTGTTTCGGACACTTGACTTCAGGACATTTTATAATAGGGAAAATGAAATGCCATGTCAATCATATCGTTCTGGCAACTAAAAATATGACAAATGATAATTATGACAATGATTCGTTATGGAATATTTATATGGCTAATTATTTAGGTAATGCTCTTAGGTAAATTTTCATTAGTAAATAAATAAAACAAAACAAATAGTCCTTTGTAATTTACCATGAACTTTACGTTACGTTGAAGGAAAATCTGCACAAACCTGCGAAGCAATACAATGGTGTGTGTTAAGTTCCCATTCCGCACTTGGCTCGCGTGGGAACTACTGCCCAAGCCATCTCATTCTGTGCCTAGCAGTGGGACGTATGTATGCTGGGATGATGATGATGATGAATAAATAAATAAAATGCCAAAAAATTCGAGTACATGAGCTTAGTGCATATAAATTTCAGACAAACCATAGAGGACCAGTTTTATTTATTACTTATTTTATTCTACGAATAATCATTTCGTAGATTTTGTTTTATTTTGGGGGACTCGGATACTTCAACGTGGCAACACTAATTTTAAGTCCCGAACAGACACGAGTGTCCCTGCTGTCTGCTACGTAATACAGCAGCCATATTGTATTATTCATTATCAACGATTTTAATCCGACTTTTAAAAAGCGGAAATATTATTATGATGCTAAGATTATGTGTTAAATCAATTAAGGCACGTTTATGACAGCAACTGGTATAGTATGACTTAGAAATAGGTGCAAAATATATGAAAGAAGTTTAATAAAAACAAAATACTCTAGTCGAAAACACAAACTGAAACATAGATGCACAGAAAAACCAGAAAAAGAGACCAGCGCTGGGATTCGAACCCAGGTCCTCAGCATTCCATGCTGCGTGCTATACCTCTACAACACGCAGAGGGAGAGAGAAGTGTAGAGGTATAGCACGCAGCACGGAATGCTGAGGACCTGAGTTCGATTCCCAGCGCTGGTCTCTTTTTCTGGTTTTTCTGTGCATCTATGTTTCAGTTTGTATTTTCGATATGGATTTTACGGGATGATCGTAAAAGTAACAAAAATTGGAGTTGAAATAAAAAATACAAAAAGACTCCAAAAACCAAACTTAAAATACTCTATCAGAAAGAGATGAAAGCGATGGCGAGAGCCCGCACGTTAGACAATAATTAAGGCCTCTGGTTTCAATTAAAACTAAACTAGCTTTTGCCCGCGGCTTCGTATGCGTGGAATTCGATTATCGCGCGCTGTTCCCTCGGAAACTGTGCATTTTTCCGAGATAAAAAGTAGCCTGTCACTCCCTGGCCACGGAATCACGTCGATCCGTCGCTCTGTTTCAACAGGCTCGCGACGTCGAAGTTCCCAAGACGGTCCCATAGAGCTTATGGGAACGGAAGCAATACCATGCCCTCGGTACCGCTCTGCTTTCAAAGCATGACATGAGTTCGTGTGAGCTAACTTTGGGGGCGGCAGACGTGAGCTTGCCTTCGGAATCCAAAAGCTTAATTTTTAAAATTTCAGAAAATTTTTTTGTTTTTTTAATTATGACGGTGGAAGCAGTCTACACTTCCACTGAACGTAGATCATAGTTAGTGTTTAGTTTTGTAACTAAGGGACCCCATACATCCCTGTATTATTATTATTATTTTGTATTTTTTTTTATTTAATTGTATACTTACTGTAGTTTTTAAGTATTTTATTTGTAATTATTTTATGTTGAAAAAATGTCTTTCTGCCAAGTTTCTTGCGGCGCATTCTTCTTGGCAATGATGGTCTTTCCGAAAGCGCTGATAGTTTAAAAAATGACGTGTAAAAATGCCCATTGCGGCCTATTTACTGAATAAATGATTTGAATTTGAATTTGAACGTGAAAGACGGACAAACATACAAACACACACACTTTCGCATTTATAATATTAGTATTAATAATGTGTTTACTATTTGCTTATAGCCGTCGTAACTTGCGTCAGCTGCTTCTTGCACTCAGAATCGATGACTAACCATAATCGATGTCATCATTAAGTCAACAAGTCTGAACGTAAACTACTCAAAAATCACGTTTTCATACATTTAAGCATAACAAGTTTATTTTTTAAAACAGGTGTTAGCTCAGCCCGCAAAGCATTTACGACAGGAGATGGAAAAGTGCGCTTTTTTCCTCTGACAAAAATCTTGTATCATCAAACGAGCAATTCTTGCATAATCAATTATTTATTTAGGTAGGTATCAGGGATTTTAAAAACGGCTCTAATGACTTTGACAAAATTTGCAGGTGAAGAATAAATGTACCTACTAGTTTTAAATGTTTAATTCGTACATCATATTATTTCATTGCACCTATGACATGTAAATTACATTAAATAAAGTATAATCTATTAACAGTCCCATGTTTATGAATTTTTGAAATACGTAACATAGTCAAATCGCATCAGAACTACTTCAAAAGGAAACACTAGGTACCAGATAGGTACCCAAAAAATTAATCTACCCTAAAACTAAAACGCACTAATATCGCAGAAACTGCTTTGAGTTTGAGTTTTTGAGTTTTTATATATGTGTATCTCGCAGATGATTTGAGTGTACTACTTTCCAATGGCAATACGTATATTTAGTAAGCTACCTAAGAACATAGCAGAGTTACCTAGAGTAATTTGGTCTAAATATATCAATGGCTGGAGGATAAAGCATTTTAATTCTTCAAAGAAGAATCCTGTAATAAATATGTAATAACATGAAAATTATCAATTGTCCTGCAAGAAATTAATATTTATCTCTACCGATTAATTTTAATTTTACAATTTCCTATTAATAATCAGTGTTTAATTCTTGGTGAATAAATATAAAATTTATTTTAGGTAAAAAAAAACTCAATTCTAAAAATCAGATTTGTTTGCATGCGTATGTATCTGGTTAGACATGTCACAGCTCATTAGTACTTTTTAAGATCGATTTTACTCAATACTTTTAAATTTTATTTTACACTGTGGAGTGGTTATTTCCTGCAACTTATATACTATAGTATTCTAACACTATCCGTTTCTAATTTACTGGCTAAAACCAGAAAGTCGTTTCTGGGAAATTGGCATACGTTTTTAATATTACAATTCCAAAAATATTACAAATGAAACGGATACAAATCAGATCTATTGTCAAGAAGACAGTAAATCTAAGGCGTATATAAGTTATTGTTTAAAAAAATAAATCCGATCCGCATTAGCGATCCCTTCAAATAGCGACCTACTGTGTTAAAATGAAGTTGTGTTAATACTTGTGATGTATACATATCATTTAATAATATTATAAATCTGATTTAAAAATATACCTCGTTGAGTTTCTAGCCGGATTCTTCTCAACAGAGGTTTTTCCGAACCGGTGGTAGATTTTTTTTGACCTTCATAAGTGATTGTTATAGCCTAAATTGAATAAAGATATTTTGACTTTGAGTTTGACGGAAAACACGGACAGATTGTCATGGGAAAACTATATAGGAGCCTTATAGGCTCACGGAAAATTTAATGCTGTTTGGAATGTTTCTCTGTTTTAAATTAAATTCATTTCCAGTCGTTAGTAATACATGCCTCAGCCTATTTTACATTCTGTTTCCGAGGTAGGTGGTAGGTACATATAACTACTTTTTATGTAGATTCGCTAAGATTTCATTTAAGTTGAAATGAAAGAAACACTTATGTTTACAAATATTGATTAAGTTAGCTATGGCGAGGGTTCAAGTGCATAAAACGCGGATCTAAAAAATGAGCCAAGTTTGGTACAATTTTATTTAAAAAAAATAACGAAATTTGGTCTAAATCATACCTGATAATACGAAGGGAGTGGGGGGGCCGCGAGGTCATGCAGTGCTAAAAGTGTCGCACGGTGTGACGTCACTTAACAAGCTATCATCATCATCATCATGTCAGCCGAAAGACGTCCGCTGCTGGGCATAGGCCTCCCCTAAGGCTCTCCACTCAGACCGATTCCACCACCACCACTACCTCCCGCACTTCCCTTCACTTTCCGCATCCACCGCGATCTTACGATCTTAACCAGGTCGTCGCTCCATCTTGTTGGAGGCCTACCGACAGCTTGTCTCCCGGACGCCATTCGAGAACCTTCTGACCCCTTCGGCCATCAGCCCTGTGAGCAATGTGCCCCGCCCACCGCCACTTCAGTTTCGCAGTTCTTCGAGCTATGTCAGTAACCTTAGTTCTACTGCATATATCATCATTTCTGATTCCATCCCGCAGAGAAACCCCGAGCAGGTACACGTTAAGGTTAACAGGAAACTAAAGTACATGTTGTATAAGGTATATGTGTAATATGTATACTCAATTGTAATACTAGTAGAACCAAAGACAAAACAGATAGATACATAAGTCAATCACATGTATGTACTTCACTTTTCATACCTACGCTCGGCGGTTGCTCTAGGGTTGTCAACTATGGCTTATGCACAAAAAACTATAGTGGTAGTGGCACATATCTTGTTGTTTGATTTGTTGTTGAGAATGAAACAGGATGAATGGAAATATTAAATAATAATAACTAAAATATTATAATTGTAATGTCATTGTTATATTACAAATTTGTCACAGAAAATATCTTGCGACGATTTCGACATTGGCGAAATGTACGATTATTATATTTTAAAGTTTTATAAATTCGCATTCTCCATTATTGCTCAAAAAAGTTCACAGACGCGTGTCTCAATCGGATGGCACACGCGCTCGCACTGGTCCCAAGCGGTCCGAGATAATCGTGTTCGTGAGCGGTGTCTATGTGTGCGTTGCTCGAGCGCACTTGTATGTAGATTGAATTCTGTACCTATCTTTGTGACCAAAGTAAATGTTGATGAAATTCGATTCAAGTTATTACGAGATCGGGCCGAATCGATGGAGGTGTGCGGTATGACAAACAAACACACAATAAGTATTATGGCAACGGTAATAGTTGATGTTTGGTAAATATCTCAAGCTATAAATGACGTTAGAAGTTTTGATGGCGACCTGACCTAGGTATTATTGGTTTCTATACATTCATCAACATCATCATCATCTTGTGCCGTAGGACGTCCACTGTAGTACCTATATAGGCCTCTCGCATAGACCTCCAGTTGCTTCTATTACACACGGTGCTGCTCGCTAGTTCTGCTAGTTTGAACTTGGCTTGGCAGGGCAGGGGGTGCGAAGAATCCCCGGGTTACGGAAGGCCGCCAAAAACAATTGACTAGGTGGAGCGATGATCTTCGCAGGTTAGCTGGCAAGAACTGGACGAGACTGGCCGAGGATCGTGCTCAGTGGCGTGCAACTGGAGAGGCCTATGTCCAGCAGTGGACTAAGATAGGCCGATGATGATGATGATGATGAACTTGGCTTGACACGCTACTGCGTGTCTAGTTACATGAAGAGAAACAAATGTAACTTCAAAAGTAGATGTTTTTCGAGCTAATGTACACTTACAGGGTCACTTTTGTGTCTGTCTGTCACAGCAAATAAAAAAATATATATTATATATCTCCTGCGGCTCAAGTCAAATTTTTGATTTATGAACATCAAACTTTATGTCATTGATGATAGAGTTCGATATTCAAATTACAATAAGTCCTTTATAAATTTATAGTCCATTTAGTTTTAACCTTACCACACGTATGGAACTGTCACACTTAAACCAAATTTAGCGACTAAATAAAGTTTTATAAGGCCATTAGTGAAAGATATTAAATAATGACTTAATGCCTTCCATCAACAGCATACGTCGGTAATGGATTGTGGCGAGGCGACTAAAAACCTTCAGCGTTTGTTTTTCATTGCTTTATGGTCACTAGACCATCAAACGCAGCCTGTAGTTTATTTTTATTTATTCGAAAATAGGGGTAGGGCTGTGTTTTCTATACTGCTTACTGTGTTGGTGTGAAATATATTCACAACCGCAATGACACATACTTTCCTACGTGTTGTCTATTTGTACTTAATACTATTGTTGTGTCTTGTGTTGTGAATAAATGTATTTTCTTTCTTTCTTTCTTTTAAATAAAGAGTTATTTTTGTTGTTGTTATTGACATACGTCAGGATTAGTCCTAAAACGTCAGGATTTTTGACCCTTTGCCAGGAATGCGGCCGGACTTGGCAAGTGTCAGGATTTTTCTAAATGACTTCATTAAATAAATAAAAATATGTTAATATAAAAAATATAGTATGTTTGCAATGTTTTCTTGATAATGAAAAGATAAAATATAGTCAAGTACCTATTAAGACGACAAAATCAATATTGGTTTTAAAACAAATTTAAAATATAAAGCTACAGCTAAAGAGATCTGTAAGTTTTTTTTTTTCTAAAAACTCAAGTGCTTTGTTCAAGCTACGCCAAATCTCTGCTACAAGAAATGTCAGCACTTTTAGGGTGATGTCAGGATTTTAAACAGGACATTTCATTTTTTCGTATATTATTATTATTATTTTGAAGCCGTGGTGGCCTAGTGGTTTGACCAATCGCCTCTCAAGCAGAGGGTCGTGGGTTCGAACCCCGGCTCGCACCTCTGAGTTTTTCGAAATTCATGTGCGGAATTACATTTGAAATTTACCACGAGCTTTGCGGTGAAGGAAAACATCGTGAGGAAACCTGCACAAACCTGCGAAGCGATTCAATGGTTCGTGCGAAGTTCCCAATCCGCACTGGGCCCGCGTGGGAACTATGGCCCAAGCCCTCTTGTTCTGAGAGGACCCCTGTGCCCAGCAGTGGGACGTATATAGGCTGGGATGATGATGATGTGATGATATATTATTATGGCAACCCTATTCGAAAATGCTTTTAGAGTTTCGTGCGTAGCGTACCTACCTCAATAGGAACAAAACAAGCCAACTTTAAAAAAACCGGGCAAATGCGAGTCGGACTCGCGCACCGAGGGTTCCGTACACATTTATAGGTATGTAAGTAAACGGAAATCGTGTCTTAAAGATATTTCTTGCTTTTTCCGAGTGAATTAATACATCCAGTGTATGCAGAGCCCTACTCTTAAGCAAAACAAACGCAGTGTGGGGTCAGATTATATTGGTCATTGATATTTACAGACAGACATAAAAAATCAAGTTTCACACTTTTCTAGTTCGTTGTGCTATAATAGCTACCTTCATATCAAATTTCAAGATTCTGAGTTCACGGGAAGTACCCTGTAGGTTTTGATCCCCTTGCGAGTTTAGAAAATTTGCGGAAATTTTCAGCATAAACGGTTGCATCTTTTGATTGCGTTGGCTTAGAAACTTGATTTTTTCACAGCTCCAAGGCACAGTAAACCTCAATATTTTGTATAAATTTCAGTTTGATACCTCTACGCGTTCCCGAGAAAAAGGGTCTTGACAGACAGACAGACAGAGAGACGGACAATAAGTGATCCTATAAGGGTACCGTTTTTTTTGTAAGTACACACGCAAATCACACACACCAATCTATCACCACCAGACTACACTGCCGCGTTTCGAACTCAACTAGAGCTCATCTTCAGAGCATCACAACCGTTCACCAGGCTACCAAAT
Organism: Choristoneura fumiferana; assembly: GCF_025370935.1. Taxonomy (NCBI): domain Eukaryota; kingdom Metazoa; phylum Arthropoda; class Insecta; order Lepidoptera; family Tortricidae; genus Choristoneura; species Choristoneura fumiferana. The sequence goes on from NC_133495.1 coordinate 9,169,078, forward strand.
GTTAGTCTAACATGGCAAAGCAAAGTAATTGTTTTAGTTCATTAGATACACTGTGCCAGCATCTGGCTTCCCATTTCGTAGCTACAAATTATCTCCAGCAATCCCGTTCAATGGCTTGTACCTATTCCACTCTGTGTTGGACGTGTAACCCTAAACGCCCATTAAACTTGACCTGAAACTGTATACTGGAGCACTTAAGATTCTGCAAACAGTTTCTCTTAAGTCCCACTTTAACCGACTGCGGTTAAAGACAATCTTTTTTATTCGACTGGCTAGCAAACGAGCAAGTGGGTCTCCTGATGGAAAGAGATCACCACCGCCCATAGACGCCTGCAACACCAGGGGGATTGCAGATGGGTTGCCAACCTAGAGGCCTAAGATGGGATACCACAAGTGCCAGTAATTTTACCGGCTGTCTTACTCTCCACGCCGAAATACAACAGTGCAAGCAACTGTGTTTAGACGACCAGATGGCCTAGTGGTTAGAGAACCTGACTACGAAGCTTGAGGTCCCGGGTTCGATTCCCGTGTCGGGGCAGATATTTGTATGAAAAATACGAATGTTAGTTCTCGGGTCTTGGGTGTTTACTATGTATTTAAGTATGTATCTATCTATATAATTATATTTATCCGTTGCTTAGTGCCCATAACACAAGCTTTGCTAAGCTTACTTTGGGACTAGGTCAATTGGTGTGAATTGTCCCGTGATATTTATAATTTATATTTATTTATATTTACTGCTGCTTCACGGCAGGATTAGCGAGCAAGATGGTGGTAGCAATCCGGGCGGACCTTGCACGAGGTCCTACCACCTGCAATAAGGTAATTTATACTCGTAGTATAATAATGATGATAATATGACTTTTAAATGCTCATGCTCTAGAAATGTCACTTTAGTTTCTGCATATCGGGACTAAAACTCCTTATTAGTCTCAACACGAGTAATATTTACCTCGACGTTTCGGCAACATTACAGTTGCCGCGGTCACGAGTAGACCGTGTGTGTTAGCGTGATAACTCCTGTGCGTGGTATTTTGACTATAAGAAAAATAGTATTGTATTTATAAGCCAATACTTAGCAAGCTTTTCAAGCTCCTACCAAAACATATAACATTCCAATTTATGTATCCGACATCTTCGGGTGCAATCGGAGCTCCATTTGTCTTTGTCAGACCTAAAAGAAAAAAGCCGAAGCTAACAAATGGGTGGATTAACATCTTATAACCTTTTTAGGGTTCGGTAGCCAAAATGGAAAAAACGGAACCCTTATAGTTTCGCCATGTCTGTCTATCTGTCTGTCCGTCCGCGGCTTTGCTCAGGGACTATCAATGCTAGAAAGCAATAATTTTGCACGAATATATATGTAAACTATGCCGACAAAACGGTACAATAAATAATTGTAAAAAATTTTTTTTAGAATACCTCCCATAGACGTAAAGTGGAAGTGTTTTTTTTTTCTCATCCAACCTTGTAGTGTGGATAGGTCTTTTAAAACCATTAGGGAGTTGCTAAAACGTTTTTTCGATTCAGTGATATGTTTGCAAAATATTCAACTTTAAAGTGCAAATTTCCATTAAAATCGAGCGTTTCCCCCCCTCTAAATGAAAAATTTGAAAAAAATTAGGATGGTAGTAAATATATCAAACTTAGAAGGAAAACTATAACGGTTACGTTTTCTTGAGACTTATTAGTAGTTTAAGAGTATTATCAGCCTAAGGTATAAAATATACCTAAACTTGGAACATTCCGTAAAAAATACGAAATCCTCAGAAATATATTACTTATATTTTTCGTAATGGCTACGGAACCCTACTTCGGGCGTGTCCAACATGCTCTTGGCCGGTTTTTATAGTATTTTAAAAGATAAATTGAAGGATAAATCAGTCAAATGTAAATTATACTCAGCAGCATACAAAATTACCTACTTATTACTGCCATATATTTGGCTAGATTTTTTGCCGCTCACTTTAATGTAAGTAAGATTTCAAAAGATTAAATTACAGGTACGCTGACGAAAAAAAAACGAAGAATATAGTCCGAAAATAGCGGTAGCATACACACTTACACGGTTTGTATCCTATCACCTCCTGTTATTAAAGGCAAACAGTTGTTGTCACCTTTTAACGCTACATTTTCGGCACGATCACAACATAATTATCTACCTTTTTTATAATATAAAATATTATTAGGATCCCGTACAAGTTTAATAGCCAACAAAAAATATATATATTTCCTAGTATTTCTTTCCATAGTTTTTCTTTGAAAACCAAGTTATTTTTTGCTGATCGGAACAACTGATGTTTAATAGGGTAGATCTCTAGTATAGAAGTAGACTAATTTTTATTCCGCTATTACCACGGGATAAAGATGTAGACTAAAGACAAAAAATATTGCACCAGGTGCTGTTCACACGTCGTAAATGAAGAACACTAATTTGAGTTTTTTTTATTCGACTGGATGGCAAACGAGCAAGTGGGTCTGGGTCTATAAATATCTGCAACACCAGGGGTATTGCAGATGCATTGCCTACCTAGAGACCTAAGATGGAATACCTCAAGTGCCAGTAATTTCACAGGCTGTCTTACTCTCCACGCCGAAACACAACAGTGCAAGAAATGCTGCTTTACGGTAGGATTAGCGAGCAAAATGGTGGTAGCAATCCGGGCGGACCTTAATTAGTTAATTCCGGAATTGAAATTCAATTGCCATAGCTGATAGTCCACTCCACCCTAGCCGCGAGTAATGGAAACACGATAATTATTAGGTATTGATAGGTAGATATCCGATAATTATATGATAATTATTATTGATTGATTTATTTATTTATTACTTAGTGAAAAATACATTGCATTCCCTACGAAATATCAAAATATATGGAATTTACAAAAATATCGTCAAAAATAAATTTAGAATTGAAACAATGATCCAAATAAAATAAAAAAACATAAATTTTACAAAAATACGAAATCATGTCAAAAGAAACAATTATGAAATATACACGTATTCCATGGTTAAATAAAAACAGGCAATGATTAAAATAATACAAAATATACAGTCACAGAATGTGAAAAATTACAAAAATGAAAACAAATATAAACAGAAAAAATAAAAAATGAAATATAAACATTATAATACTTAATGGTACAGACAAAATAACTATCAGTCAATTATTTTCACTGTTTTTGATAATTATCTAATAATTTACCATTATAAGTATCAAGTCAATAATGCTCTTAATCTTCACATTTCTCGTGTTTGAATAAGACACCATAGACGTGACGTTAAAAGTGTCGCAATATTTTACATTCTAACAGCCTTATTCATAAAAAGTTAGAGCCTCCTTGAAGGCTCCTTGAAGGCCCGATGCTAAAAAACATGATTCATAAACGTCTGTTAGCGCTAATCAGTCGATCAAGGCTCTGCTAAAGTTAGAGGACCGTAGACCCTCCTTTATCTCCCTGCTAAGTCACAAAATGGCCGCCACAAGTTTGAACAGCTGACTTTGACAAGAGCAAAAAACCATACCGAAGATATTTATAGTGAAGGCAGGGCTACGCAAAGATTAAAAAAAAAAAACTGGAAAATTTATTTTCAGGAATTTGTATTTAAAAATCCTCTAAATTAGCAACAAAAAATTAACAATAAATATGAAAAAAAAAAATAGGATGATTAACATAATTATGGCTTTTTGCACAACATAAACATGCGGATCGGAAATGGCGGGAAAACAAACATCTCGCTTTTTTATTTTTTTTCCTGCTAATTTGCTGTCACTGCTGTCAATTTTTTTTTTAATTATCGATTAGGCCATTTTTTGTCTTTGATTTGTCAAGGTGGCCAACATAACGCGTCTAATCCGTCTATCAGCAGCTCAACAACTAGCAGACTGCTAGCAAGTGTTTATGAATCATACTTCTTGACAACCGTCTATTAAGCTTAATCAGTCTGCTAAGTAACAGACCGATCAACCTCAATTAAGGTTTTTTATGAATAAGGCTGTAACAGTCTTATTCATAAAAAATCCTTAATTGAGGTTTGATCGGTCTGTTACTTAGCAGACTGATTAAGCTTGTTAGACGGTTGTCAAGAAGTATGATTCATAAACGCTTGCTAGCAGTCTGCTAGTTGTTGAGCTGCTGATAGACGGATTGGACGCGTTATGTTGGCCACCTTGACAAATCAAAGACAAAAAATGGCCTAATCGATAATTAAAAAAAAAATGACAGCAGTGACAGCAAATTACCAGGAAAAAAAATAAAAAGCGAGATGTTTGTTTTCCCGCCATTTCCGATCCGCATGTTTATTGTGTGCAAAAAGCCATAATTATGTTAATCATCCTTATTTTTTTTTCATATTTATTGTTAATTTATTGTTGCTAATTTAGAGGATTTTTAAATACAAATTCCTGAAAATAAATTTTCCTGTTTTTTTTTTTATCTGCGTAGCCCTGCCTTCACTATAAATATCTTCGGTACTATGGTTTTTTGCTCTAGTCAAAGTCAGCTGTTCAAACTTGTGGCGGCCATTTTGTGACTTAGCAGAGAGATAAAGCAGGTCTACGGTCCTCTAACTTTAGCAGAGCCTTGATCGACTGATTAGCGCTAACAGACGTTTATGAATCATGTTTTTTAGCATCGGGCCTTCAAGGAGCCTTCAAGGAGGCTCTAACTTTTTATGAATAAGGCTGTTAGTATGTTTATTTTTATTATTACTAACTATATTATCATTACCTACGTAATTAATTAATAGTAATATTTATCATAAAAATGTAACGAAATGCGGTAAAATCCAATTAGACATACAAATAATTATCCTGATAATTATTACGATAATTATCTTGATATTTGTCCCGTGCAAACCTAAAAAATCTAGTTTAACAAAATAACACGTCTCACACGTAACGTCGTTTAATAAGTCTTGTCGAAGCTACAATTTGTTACAATTCTTAATATCCGGTTTTACCAAACAAATAATATTTTTTCTGCTCCACGTTTTCCATTTTATGCCGAATTAAACTCGAGCATCTTCAATGCACAGACGAGGGCCTTCTTATATTTCTGGTCACGTTAGATACGTCTTCCTATAGTATGGGAGATTGCTGAAATGCAAAAGGAAGTTCTATCTTCATATTTGTTCCATTATCATAATAGGAGGTAAACTACTGTGTTTTGTTTTTTTTGTTTTAAAAAGAAGCAGAACCATAGATGGGTTTGTGTGATTTGTGTGTGTTCTTACAGTGTGGAGGTGGAGGAACTGCATGAACACGCATATTTTGCATAAGCTTAGCTATCGTAAGGTCGCGGGTGAGCAAGGAAATTAATTTAGTTCATAGGTATAAACAGTTAAATTTCATTTGTAATATTTATTGAAATATATACAGTTAGCATCAAAAGTAGCGGATTACTTCTTTACTTTGTCGTATTAGCACATTTCTCAAATTTGTATGGTGTTAAGTACGTTGCTGTAAAATGACAAAGTACAAAAGTAGGTATGCAGCTACTTTCGATGCTGACCTATGTATTTACAAGTACAAACATTTTTAAAACACATATCGTTGTTACCAAACAATTTACTCTTCACTTTAAGATAATAAATTAGGTAAAGAAATAGGTAAGATAAAAACAATAGGTACTGTTTCTTTACTTCGTATCGAACAATGTAAGCGATTGTTTTACGAACTGTCCAAACAAATGGCTTCATAAAACTAATTGCCTTTTACTTAATTAATTTGATAAAATTCTCCCGAATACCTTGTTTCTTACCTTAGAGCTGTCCTTTAATACAGTAAGTAAATGATTGAGTATATGAAACTATTCTATGCCCTTCCCCGGGACTCAAACTGTCTGTGTACCGGATGCCATCTTAATCTGTTTAGCAGTTTAGACGTGATTGAGTTACAAACATCCAAACATTCAAACCTTCAAACATTCAAACCTCCAAACACCCAAACATGTTCACAAACTTTCACATATTTATAATATTAGTAAGTTAAGAAAACTTTGGATTTCTTAGGAACCTTCTTTATGCAAACAAATTGCGAATAGTCAAAGCGTAAAAAAAATTAAATTCTGATAGTCGATTCGAAAATTAAGAAAAAGAAAAGTATTTGTAAATTATCTATTGTATTAGTCTTTGCTAGAATACTTTAGAAATCATGAGTAAATATATTGTCACATAACGTCAAAGTCAATCAACCTGAAAACAAAGTATGGTGAGCATAATCTCCAATCATTCCAGTTCGAGTTTTTTTTTGTTGCCGTGCAAAACTAACTGAGGTATGTAATACCTTTTAGTCCTGTTGTGATCCTCTGATAAAAGTATGTAAGAGGTTCAGTTTTTGCTCCACGACCCCGAGATCCTCCTATAGGTATTATACCTACAGGGATTACCTACAATTCAATACAAATATTCTTCTGGGAAAAAACCTCTGTTAAGAAGTACCCGGCATAGTAAAAGTATCTACTGCAATCATCATCATCATCTTCATGTCAGCCGAAAGACGTCCACTGCTGGACATAGGCCTTCCCCAGGGCTCTCCACTCAGATTGGTCTTGTGCTTTCCGCATCCACCGCGATCCCGCGATCTTAACCAGGTCGTCGCTCCATCTTGTTGGAGGCCTACCGACAGCTCGTCTCCCGGTCCGCGGACGTCATTCGAGAACCTTCTGACCCCATCGGCCATCAGTCCTGCGAGCAATCTACTGCAATGACTTTTAAATAATACTTTCAATCTTACAACAACCACTAACGATATGTTCCTTGTTAAAAATAACGAAAAAGAAATGTACAAAACCATCTCGCATTTTTGTTTTTATACCCTACCCGCACTGACGCACCAGCCACAGGTTCGGTTGAACCTCTCCCAAATTGCTGCCACATGCACGGTTCTCGAATACGATATTCTAAACATGACAGCAAATAATGATATACACCAAAGGGTTCCGTAAGTCTACCGTGACTAATGGGCAAAGTTTTACAAATGTAACTTTGCCCATGTAAAGCTGTCTATTATATCACCACGCTAAAACTCTCACCGATTTAGTTGATGTTGGGTACCTATGGAAATATTTTGAAACGCAAGGAGGGGACACGTCAGTATTCCCACTAAGACGGGTAGCTGCTGTACCATCTTTTCTCGAACCATTTCGGCATATTATCACGCTTCTCTCCTTAGTGTATTGCATCACTGAGATATTAATATAGTGGAAAGCTAATATTCTGCTCGTTTGATAAGTAAGAGGTATTTCAACCCTTAGTAGTCGGTTCAAGGTTTATAGGAATCCTTAATTTTCAAGATGATCAAAATCGGTGTGACGTACCTTATGGATCACATTACATTTGGATTTTAGCACGCGCTTTACGGTGTAAGATTAGATTAGATTAGATTCGATTTATTTATTACCTTTTGAAAAAATACATTATAAACACATGTCAGTTAATTACAAGAAATTCACAAAAGGATCGACAAAAAATAAATCATATTAGAATAAATTGTCAGCCAAAATAAAAAATAGAATTTAGAATGTCAAATTAGAGTTCTATTCAATAATAATAATTAAAAGCAAAACAAGAATATATACTTAAATCTAAGTCAAATTTATGCAATATAGGAACAATCAATCAAACAAACAATAAAATAATTAAAATGTCAAAACAATAAAATTAAAATTTACTTCACAAAACTGTGAAAAATTTCAACAAAAGAAAACATCGTGAGGAAACCTGTACCTACACACTGGCGAAGAAATTAAATGGTGTGTGTGTGTGTGAGCCCTTATTTTGGGAATCGGGTCAATATTTTTTTTGCTAGTAATATGCTGCGCCCCATAATTCGCTGTCAAACCTCGAGTTAACCCAATATCTTAACGGTATCTGATTTTCATTAGCACCCCCCTAATGCTTTATAATGTAATGGATCTATTTTCGGAAGAGATTTCGTGAATGATGCGTCATTTAGTTGCGTAACCCGAGCGAAAGGTCTTTTTATATCTATGTAAACACACAGTTAATATGTAACGCAGTTTTATTACAATGTTTTATGACGCGATAATTAGGTGGCTATGACGTTTTGCGTGACATTCAACATTGGTTATTTTTGTATAAAATTGTCCCTTTATTTAAATATATTAAAGTGCTTACAACTTTCATTAAACGAGAAGACTGGGTATCTCGGACTCTAAGAAATATTACGACTCACTAAATCCAGCTTCCATATCGGAACCGACTCCGCTTATCGACTCCGACTCAACTCGGTTATTGAATCCGGTTTTTTCGAGTTATGATTGGTTATTTGGAGTATTTTTTATTTCAACTCCAAATTTGTTACTTTTACGGCCACCTCGTAAAACCATATCGAAAATACAAACTGAGACATGGATGCACAGAATAAATATATGGTTTTACGGGATGACCGTAAAAGTAACAAATTTGGAGTTGAAATAAAAAATACAAAAAAGACTCCAAATAACCAATCATAATTAGATTGCTTAGTAGCGACATCTGTTGTCTGGGTGAGTGGCTAGTCCCGAAAGAATGTTACGTCTCTTGATGAGAGCGAAACATAGATGTCGCTAGTGCTGCTGCTTAAGTAGCGTAGTAGAAAAAAAAGCAACCTGAGATAAGTGTGTATAGGAGAAATTCATGTCTGTACTCCTGTCCAGTGGTAGTGTAGGGGTATGGCACGCAGCACGAAATGCTGAAAACATGGGTTTGATTCCCAGCGCTGGTCGCTTTTTCTGGTTTTTCTGTGCATGCAGTTTTTATTTTCGATAATGGTTCTTTCGAGCATTAAGTGATTTGTTGGTACTGAAGGCTAAGCGTTTTTGTCTCAATCCGACTCCATCCGGATCAGCAGGGCTACTACGAAATTCGAAATCAAAGTTCGTATCGGGCCATCTCTCTCACTCTCATATTAAATAATATTAACGTCAGCGAAACGGTACTAAGGCCGTATTGTCTAACGCACTGACGTTCGCGATCGCATTTACAGGTGACAGGAAGAGATGGTGGAAACGATTGTGATTCCAAATGTGTTAGACAATAAACGCTGAACTACCGATTCGTCATAATGACTCTTTTGAATCTGTAGGTCACTGTGGATTTACAACTGGCGTACCGACTCCGCGCCTGTCTCAACATATACGATCCGATGCGATGTGATTGATTGAACGAAAGTGAAGTGAGTACTGATTTGTCGATCGCGAGTCGCTCGATCCGATACTTGTAGATTGGTCGGAGTTGGTAACTCCTCAGAGTCTATGACTTTTGAAGAGCCGATAAGAGATTCGGGTCTGCCAGTAGAATATCTGACTCTTTAAATGCGAATATACCCATTTGTACTGTTAAACGTCTAAAAAAAATATATAATTGGAAAGTAAACTCCGTGTTATAGGCACCTCTAGTACTATGTTTTTACTAACTTCTTTCTTCTTTTTTTCTTTCTTTTTTTTTCTTTGTGTTTAAACTGGTACGTAATAAGTTTATGGGTAATTTTTTTACTACATTTTTTTTTATTTGCTAAGTAATTATTAAAAATCGTTCAATTTCTCCCCGGTTTCTTTTACAGAGGCTTTTCCGAACCACTGATAGATATTGCCATTTTTTTAATTGCGGTTTTTCAAAAACTAAACCCTTACAGATCCAAGAGGGAATCCTAAAAATGTAACCAGCCACTGGCGCAAACAGATCCTATCTCTTCCATTCAATATCATCCTATTGTACGCTAATGACGTGAGCAGATGTCAGAGTTCAGCAATTCCATACAAATCCACACAAATAGTTAACGTGGGTTTTACCGTTTCAATAATGTAATTTTAGATCAAGAATATACACACAATAAAAGCGTAATATAGCATAATAAGGATAATAAAAGAAAAACGTTTTTAGTTTCTATTTTTAGGGTTCCGGAGCCAAAATGGCATAAACGGAACCCTTATAGTTGCGCCATCTCTGTCTGTCTGTCTGTCGGCCGTCCTGTGCCGTCCTGTCCCGCCGTGCGCGTTTGCTCAGGGTCTCAATGCTAGACAGCTGTAATTTTGCATATATATGTAAACTTTGCCAACAAAATGGTACAATAAAAATTAAAAAAAAATAAGGGTACCTTTTATAGACGTAAAGTGGGGGTGATTATTTTTTTTCTTATCCAACCCTATAGTGTACGGCATCGTTGGATAGGTCTTAAAACTATTAGGGAGTTGCTAAGACGATTTTTTGATTCAGTGATTCGTTTGCGAAATATTCAACTTTAAAGTGCAAATTTTTATTAAAATCGAGCGTGCCCCTCCTCTAAAATCTAAACCAGTGGGTGGAAAAATTTGAAAAAAATCAGGATGGTAGTAAGTATATCAAAATTTCAAGAAAAACTATAACGGCTAAGTTTGCTTGAGAATATTAGTAGCAGCCAAGGTATAAAATATACCTAAACTTGGAAGATTCTGTATAAAATACGAAATGCTTAGAAAAATATTACCTAAGTTTTGCTAATGGCTACGGAACCCTGTTTTGGGCGTGTCCGACACGCTCTTGGCCAGTTTTATTAAAAATCTTGTCATCACTCACTATTTGACTTGTACTTAAATCATTCTTAACCCTGTACTCAATCTTGCTGTATTATTTTTGTTTTGTTTATCATCATCATCATCATTGTCGTCATCATCCCAGCCTATTTACGTCCCACTGCTGGGCACAGGCCTCCTCTCAGAATGAGAGGGCTTGGGCCGTAGTTCTCACGCGGGCCCAGTGCGGATTTTTTGGGTTTTGTTTATCATATTTCCCAATTTCATGTCCTTTTCTCACATATCTATGACTTTTTGACAACTTTCATTGATATGTTACGTAAGTAGTATACTAAACTATACAGGTAGATCGGTCAGAATGGGCAACACTGAAACTAAAATACATACAAAAATTTGTCGTTAAAACTTACAAATTGTAAACAATTTGTCATATAGATATATTAGGATGTATGTCTGTGTGTGTATCACTTGACCGTGCTGTTCTATTTTATAGCTTACACAGTAAAATTATGTACAGTCATGAATTTTAAACCCCGTATCAAACGGAATTCCCTTTAGAAGCGGAGGGTACGATGGAAGTGGTTAAAATAATCGTTGACGACAGCACCGATATGTTTTAATCCGCTGAGGGACACTTCGATGATAAGCCTAATACCGAGGCATTATAAAAGTAATTAAAACGTTATGGTTGTTTATAAATAAATCGAATAACAAGCCGTTTTAATACAGGGACCAGGGCAGGGTCTTTAAAGCAGGGCCTTTGGTAGCTCAAATACTTTTTGTTTTTTGCCCACTGAATCCAGGATGGTTATGTTTTTCGTGCGTATGTATGTCTATTTCTTTGATCCTTTCTGTAGCCTAAAAGGCTGAATGCTATTCAATATAATATGAGGTATCATTAAATTCGTCAAAACTTTCAAAGTGACATGGAGTATTATAATATTTCAAAATAACGTCCGCGAAAAAAATATGAAGAGTAAAAATTTTAATTTTTAATTGATGTAGCTATGGGTATTAAATAGAAGCTAATAATTCGTAAATTTAAAAAAAAATAGCTAATTAAATTAATCAAAAGCCGAGTGTCAAAGAACATGAAATAAAAATTAAAACGGAAAAATAAGTGGGTATAGGTAATAGTCTAAAGCTTTGTTAAGTAACTTAGACTTCAAAAGTTGGGAGTCAGGACTCGTTACTGTGGGGCTACTACAAAATTCGCAAATCGAAGTTCGCATCGTACCGTCCCTCTCACTGTCGTATTAAATAACATAAGCTTCAGCGGGATGGCAAGATACGAAGGTCGAATTTTGAACTTCGTAGTACCCAGGGCCTGGAAATTTCCAAGTGAATCTACTAACGATTTTTAATAATAGTGTCATTTAGCTGTGCAAAGTTTCTCCCTAGGACTCCCAAATAAATACACTTAAATCTGGCCAATCATTGGAGGATGCGTTTAGGTCATCTTGCCATTTTTGTATGGGCCTGCCGCGGTGCCGATAGCCATCTAGAGGCATCCACCGGGTGATAATACGTGGTTACTTGGTGCTTACCTCTTTAGGTTTGTTGACACATAGCAGGCTCTGTCCCATTTGTGGTAACTTTGCCCACGTCAACAATACGAGTAATGTTATTGCATTACTTACTGTTATAGCATTGATATTAAAAAGCGAATTAGGTCGTTGAAGTGGCAATTATAGCACGGAGAACAGTGGCTGTTGGGTGGGGCCGAAAAATTCTCGAATGCAGACCGAGAGAGAAGTGCAGCATAGGATGACCTGGTTCAAGCTGAAGGCTCACGGTGATGCAGGCCGGTTCCAATCGAAGCTACTGAAGGTCTAATGGGGGAGGCCTATTGTCCATCAGTCAGCGTCCTATGGCTGATATGATGATGATGATTTTAGTTGTTATAAGTAGGTTATGTTGGTTAAAAATCACATTTTTAAAATGACATTTGAGAAGTAAAAATCACATGAAGTTTTACACAACTTATAAATAAAGTGAAAAGTGGCAAAGTTACTTGGAAATAAAATGTCTCGGAAAATACTGGAAGAGAAAATTAATAAAATAGGTCGACTAACAAAATAATACCGAGCGTGACCACGTAAGAGGATGAAGTCTAACCTAATTTACAGGGTCTCAAAATGTGAAAGAGTCGGCATTACAGCAGTAAAAGGTTCACAATATTAATTAAAAAGGGCGCATTAATGTGACAACATTTATTAATGTTAAGATAATTTACTTTTATTCATTTTATTTTATTAAGTAACAGCAAGAAAGAATTGAACTGAGAACAAAAATATATGTATTGAAAAAAAAAGAATATAAATAATTAAATTGCCCACCGTGGCATTGTGCCCAAAGTTGAATTAGCTGTGCTAGCTTTTTGAGGGAAGTAGCTGCCGGCCCTTTGGTCTCCAGATATGTCAACCAGGCGGAGTTTTTTCCAATAGTTACGGAAACCTAAAAATTAAGGCACTTGTCCCATTACTGGCGAAGAAGCGATTACCTGTCAACCATTTTCTCGCTCAAGAAACGAACAATAGATATTGATCCCCGTGTCAGTAAAAGAGATATAGTAATAGTCGATCGCTGACTGTTCAAACTGCCAACGAGAACCCTCTCTCCCCTGGTTTGCCACAGCGACAAGAGCTAATAAAAATAAAACTCGCTCAGCGCTGCCCACTTGGCACTCAGAACTCCAGAGAACACAAAGGAACACACAAATGTCATTTTATTATACAGTGTGAGTGATCATCCGTCACGCTCGGTGTACGAACACTTGCTCAATACCATTTATTGGAACTACACTCGCTTCTCGCTGCTCGCCATCTCGTTTCTAGCTTCTTACTCTACTCGCTTCTCCGCTAGTGCTTTTAGCAACGAAAGATATAAAAATGTTCCCTCACTGCTATCACAGCCGGCTACAACTTGTGCTCTAATATCTTTCTTTGGAACGTGACAAATAAACAATTGCCACTTCCATTGTTTAGTTGCACGTTGTTGGAAGACAATGTAAGCTTTGGAATGTAACGTGACTTAACTGAATTCCGATGCTGTTATATGCGACTAATTGCTTTTCTTAGGCTCTATATTGACCGAGGGCTGGCACGAGGAATTTAAGAGAGATTTTTGTGGTATTTTTCTATTACATTTAAAAGAAACCACGGGCTATAGAGACGGATATGCTGGGAGTTTCTTGCGCGATAGAATCTGAAATACGGAATTTTGCAGAAGAACTAAAGTCACCGACATAGCTCGTAGGATATGCAAGTTGAAGTGGCAAGGAGTGAGCCACATCGCTCGAAGAACAGATAACCGTTGGGGGAGAAAATCCTCGAGTGACGATCAAACCGGAAGACAAAGTGTAGGCAGACACTAGATGGAGTGACGACATCGTGAGTTGTGGGCAACCGGTGGATTCAAGTGGCGAGTTCTCGTTCATTGTGGCGTTCTGGACGTCAAAACAACTGATGATGACGATGATGAAAATAGAAACACAGCTACATAAAACTGGCTATGGCATGGTGGCTTTAAATTCAAGCAATGTTAACTATATTAAAACAATATACATGATGACTTGAGAATCTTAGGGGCTGTTTCACCATCCATTGTTTAGTGTTAATTGTCGGTTAAATGTGATGCCGGCTCTATTTGTTTTGTTCGAATAGACGGAGACGGCATCACATTTAACCGTCAGTTAACACTAATCAATGGATGGTGAAACGGCCCGTTAGACTTTCTTTTGCATAAAACTGGCCCGCGACTGACCCTTGTCTCACCTGATGAAAAGTGCAGATTAGACAAGGCCAAAGGTATATTCATACGAGTATATTTCCTGCCTTCCGCCAACCATCTTTAAAAAGTAATAAGCATCTTGAAAACCCCTCCCGCTCTCGCTAATAGAATTTAATAGGAGAGTGAGAGGTACGACAAGACATGAACTTCAAATTTCGAAGTAGCCCTCCTTCATCATCATCCATCCCGTAAAACCTAAATTCAAAATACAAACTGAAATATAGATGCACAGAAAAACCAGAAAAAAAAGTTGAAGTTTTTTGTTTTTTCTGTGCATCTATATTTCAGTTTGTATTTTCACATTAAAAACATGTCCAGTAATATTTTTTTTCATACAGATTTAATGTAATTTTCTATGTATTCAATGTAATACTAAATTGACGGTACATTGTTAAATGTTTATCTTAAAGAGATGCCATTTGCAAAATATATCAAATTGTTTAAGGGCACCATGAGGCATTGATAACACAGCTACATCCAACGATTCCACATATAACGATACAACTTTGAGGGTCAATAAAATTATCTAAATTCTAGTTATTTTAAGCAAAAGTAGCTCAGTTATGCGAGAGAATCGAACGTTACATTAAAAACCCGATGGTCAGAGATACTATAATATGACTTTCATTCGTTAACCGCCTATCAAATTTAGCAAATTTGAAATTTAGAACATGTAAATTCGTAATTTGGTTCATTTATTTTGCTTTTAAACCAATTTCAGGGTCCGATTGCTCAATTAAAAAGTAGCATCGAGCTTCGTCTGTTATTGAATTTAAGAGTACAGTCACATAAAATTATCGGCAGATTTGATTGAAGTGAATGCAGTGGAATCAGGTAAGGAAGCCTATTAATTTTTTACTCGACTGTCCGATGAGGGGTTACGATTTTTGTTTTTTTTTTCCTCATCATCATCGGCCTGTCTTAGTCCACTGCTGGACATAGGCCTCTCCAGTTGCACGCCACTGAGTACGATCCTCGGCCAGTCTCATCCAGTTCTTGCCAGCTACCCTGCGAAGATCATCGCTCCACCTAGTCTGAGAGCGTCCCACGTCACGCTTGCCGATTCGCGGTCTCCACTCAAGAACTCGTTTGCCCAAGCGGTTATCGGTTCTTCGGCTGATATGGCGGGTCCACTGCCACTTCAGTTTTCTTATCCGGTTTCTTATTCGGTTCTTCAGAGAAACTCCGAGCATAGTCCTTTCCATAGCTCGCTGAGCGACTTTAAATTTGTGGACCAGCCCAACCGTGAGCGTCCACGTCTCGGCACCATATGTCATGACTGGTGGTGGTAGGTTCTTTTTCCTACATTTCTGATATTTCTACGAAAGTTGTAGCTTTAAATTATTATAACATGGTTATATTTTTAGGATGGGATAATTATTAGCTTTCATTTGATACCCCCCGTCATATTTTTTTTCGCGGACTCCACATTGAAATATTATATACTCTATGGTCACTTCGACAGTTATGACGAATCTAATAAATACTTCTAATTTTAAAATCCGTCCAGGCATTTAGGCCACATGCAGATAGGATCAAAGTAATACCAATAATTGTAAGAATAGCTAACATCGTTTGCCAAAAATGAAATAAGCGAATATTAAGTATTCCTGTCAGTAATGAAATTATATTCCGCTTTGCCTTCCGAGGCCATTCCGAAACATCATTGGACAACGACGCCATGAATGCCGGCGACTCCAAATTGAGTCGTTTTCTCATGCTTTCGTAAAAGTCGGGACCCTCTGTTTGAGAACAAATACCAAGGCATCGAAATATTTTTCCCTCAAAGAATTTATCATTCAGTGGGCGTTTTATCGTATAACTCAAGTGCCATCTGACAGTTTAATGGTAAGTCAACAGGCATGGGATGAAAGTCCAATTTTTTACCAAGATCAACAATATAATTCACGTTTCCGCGAATTACATTTAGACTGAACAGCAATCGAAAATAATGGTTCGAGATAATCCTATAAACTAAAGGTACAAGAAGTACATACTATACAAGAAGTCAGGGCAGTCCGAGGGAAATGCTTTTTTTGTGCGATTTACGTTCACTTCCTTCAGTATTTTCTTACCATATCATCTCCTTTTGGAGATGCACTATCGTTATGGCTATTATTACTGTTGTTTTCTAAACAGATATAATAGTGCTCACATTGGATTGCATTCTGAATTTTAAACCATGAGGCTCCTTCTTCCGGGTCCTCTCTTTTCTTAAATCTTTCCCTACATCAAGAGCCGCGTTAATTCATACTTTTTAATTGGCATTAAATTCACATTTATCTGATACTAGCTTTTACCCGCGGCTTCGCTCGCGTGAACCATAAACATTTCAAAGAAGCAAGCAATCAAGCAAGCAAGCAAGCAGGCAAGCAAGCAAGCAAGCATGCAAGTGAGCATGTAAGCAAGCATAAGTATGTAAGAAATAGTGCAAGCAAGCATGCATTCGAAGCTGCATACGAAGCTGCATTCAAGCATGCAAGCAAGCATACAATCAAGCATGAATTCAAGGCTGCATTTAATCACGCAAGCAAGCATGCAAGCAAGCATGCAAGCAAGCATGCAAGCAAGCATGCAAGCAAGCATGCAAGCAAGCATGCAAGCAAGCATGCAAGCAAGCATGCAAGCAAGCATGCAAGCAAGCATGCAAGAAAGCATGCAAGCAAGCATGCAAGCAAGCATGCAAGCAAGCATGCAAGCAAGCATGCAAGCAAGCATGCAAGCAAGCATGCAAGCAAGCATGCAAGCAAGCATGCAAGCAAGCATGCAAGCAAGCATGCAAGCAAGCAAGCATGCAAGCAAGCAAGCATGCAAGTAAGCATGCAAGCCAGCATGCAAGCCAGCATGCAAGCAAGCATCAAGCGTGCAAGCAAGCATGCAATCAAGCAAACAAACATGCAAGCAGGCATGCAAGCAAGCATCCAAGTGAGCATGTAAGGAAGGATGTAATTATGCAAGAAATATCAAGCAAGCACGCATTCAAATCTGCATTTAAGCATGCAAGCAAGCATGTACGCAAGCATGTGATTCTGCAAACTCACTTTCCCCTTTATAATAGTACATTATATAGTATACATGGTGTCCCAGAAGTACCACGTCACAGTGACATCAGAGGTAGGCCAGCTCAAGAGGAACCTAACCAACCTAACATGACCCCAGTAAAAGTAGCACGGTTTTCGAGTAATTACCGAAATAAAGATTTTTGGGGATACTCTACTTTATCTTGACATTTTAGTACCAGCATCTTCTTCATCATCATCATCATCATGTCAGCCGAAAGACGTCCACTGCTGGACATAGGCCTCCCCCAAGGCTCTCCACTCAGACCGGTCTTGTGCTTTCCGCATCCACCGCGATCCCGCGATCTTAACAGCATCTTCTTGGAATGCTCTTAATAACAGTTTTTTATGTATATAGAATCGTGAATAGTTACTTCAGAAGTGCAGTATGTTATTTTGTCAGTAACTACGGTAAAAAGCTGAAAAAAACTTCATTAATCCTGATTTAAGTTGTCTCAAAAACATGAATTTCAACTTTAACCATCTGCCATGAAAAAAAAAACTAGAAACGAAACAAATAAAGGAAGGATTACAAAGAGTCTGTACCTATACCAATTTTCAGATTTTACCTTGAAAACTGAAGAAAGCCCCATACAAACTTTCACCCCCTTTTTAGGGGGTTGGGAGCAGATTTCAAAAAAAAAATTGATGCACGTATTTTTCGTTAGTATCAAAGAGTCCAAAGAGACCAAGACGTTCGAAAGAAATGTACGTTCAAATTTGAATTCGTTTTAGTAACATCTTGAAACAGAAAACTAAACGATCGCTTTCTGTATCGACACGTACGTATCATAGCAAGTTACATCATCAGCGGATTATGATCCTGAAGCCTACCTTTTAAGATAAGACTTTGAAGGATTCCTAAATCGAGTCCCCGTAAATCGAGCCACTCCGACCCCCTGAAAGCAGATGCGACAGAAATTCAATTATGAGACATTGGGTCGTAAATAGATATGAAGGTATTTCAATATACGGTTGAAAGGCTTTTTAGGTGTAATGTATATAACCGAAGGCGAGGTGCCATAATTTTCCCGCTAAGTATTCTTATGTAGATGATATAATATAACAAACCTTCACCGCGCGTTTTTTGTTGTAAGCCGTGGTGGCCTAGTGGTTTGACCTATCGCCTCTCAAGCAGAGGGTCGTGGGTTCAAACCCCGGCTCGCACCTCTGAGTTTTTCGAAATTCATGTGCGGAATTACATTTGAAATTTACCACGAGCTTTGCGGTGAAGGAAAACATCGTGAGGAAACCTGCACAAACCTGCGAAGCAATTCAATGGTGCGTGTGAAGTTCCCAATCCGCACTGGGCCCGCTTGGGAACTATGCCCCAGCCCTCTTGTTCTGAGAGGAGGCCTCTGCCCAGCAGTGGGACGTATATAGGCTGGGATGGATGGATGGCGTTTTTGTTTGTTTTCACCTCAATCTATCACTGACTTTTATTTCATGTCCGAAAATAGAATTTGAAATCTTGGAATCGCATAGTTTAGTTACGAGTTAAGTATTTATTTGCAATAAACATTAAAATTCCGGGCTCTGGCAAACATTCACTTCAACTCTCGTGGCACTACCGACACCTATAACGTCAGTTAGATTATCAAAAAATATTAGAGACATAGTTTTTCTTACAAAGATACACTAAATTGGTGGTTGCTACCACCATCTTTTTCCCTAATCCTGCCGTGAAGCAGCAGTGCTTGAACTGTTGTTGTGTTTCGGCGTGGAGAGTAAGACAGCCGGTGAAATTACTGGCACGTGAGGTTTCCCATCTTAGGCCTCTAGGTTGGCAACGCATCTGCAATATCCCTGGTGTTGCAGATGTTTATGGGCGGTGGTGATCTCTTACCATCAGGAGACCCACTGGCTTCTTTGCCATCCAGTCGAATTAAAAAAAATATAATTTTTCGACAGCCTATAATATTTCCCACTGCTGGGCACAGCCTTCCTCTCAGGATGAGTGGGCTTAGGTCGTAGTCCCTACAAGGGCCCAGTGCAGATTGGGAACTTCACAATTACATACACCATTGAATTACTTCGCAGGTTTGCTCAGGTTTCCTCGCGATGTTTTCCTTCACCGTAATGCACGTGGTAAATTTAAAATGTAATTTCTCACATGAATTTCGAAAAACTCAGGTGAGAGCCCGGATTTGAATCCACGATCCTCTGCTTTAGAGGCTATAAGTTCCAATCACTACTCGGCTAGGTAGGCTAGGTAGGTATGCAATCAAATAGCTATAAATTAGGACATAAGACGATCACGAAAACGTGTATATTTTGTTTTGAAAAAATTACTTTCTGCCAAGTTTCTTGTGGCGCATTCTTCTTGGCAATGATGGTCTTTCCGAAAGCGCCAGCGCGAGTATAAAAAAGAAAAAAGCTGCTTAGCGCAGACGCTACGACCACCGACAAAAAAGGAACGTATACTTAAAAAGCCACTTAACTTTCAGTATGATCACGAAATTGCCCTTTAATCACACTCAAAGAAAGTTTTCTGGGAAATGAAAATTTCCACAGAAACACTACTCCCAAGTCATGTGTGAGTTTACACAGAACTGAGACTGGCTTGTTGTTTTAATTTAATTTTTTATTTAATTTTTCTTTCGTTATTTTTGCGAAACTCTCTCTTGAACAAAGTCTTGTTCAATTAGGTACATCACTCATACGATTTTAAAACATCCTTGTAGGTATAACACGAGAGAACATCTCTCTTTTAAATAACGTTTAGAGAGTGAAAACCATTATCGCCGTTTTTACAAAAAACCTTAATAAATGTTAATCATAATTTAAGTGGTGATTTATGGGTAGTTTTTCTTGCATGTGTTTTTTCTGTGAATCGAATATGCGTTTAAATTGTGTTTGTAGCATTTTACTACAATAAATAGTTTGCATACATATATACCTACAATACAACAATACACATAACAAGTATTAATGAACACTTGATTCAATGAATTACGTACATGAAGTCAAACTTGTTACTAACCTAAATTTATATGGGGGAAGCTTCTAAAATAAAAGTTACCTACCTTGATTATTAACCCGTTACGAAATATTCGTAGCAGTTTCTACAGTTGCTATCATCATCATCAGCTGGAATGGACGTCATTGGAAACAAAAAGTAAGCTTAATGGTTACTTGACCTGAAATGTATATTTCAGAATTATTTTTTTATTTATGACGGTGGAGGCATTCTACACTTCCACTGAACGTAGATATAGTTTTGCAACTACGGGACCCCATACATCCCTGTATTATTTTTATTTTGCATTTTTTCTTTAATTGTATACTGTAGTTTTTAAGTATTTTATTTGTAATTATTTTATTTTGAAAAAAACGACTTTCTGCCAAGTTTCTTGCGGTGCATTCTTCTTCGCAATGATGGTCTTTCCGAAAGCGCTGGTAGTTTAAAAAATGACATGTAAAAGTGCCCATTGCGGCCTATTTACTGAATAAATGTTTTTGAATTTTTGAAAGGGAGAGAGATTGGGGCGCAGGATGAGGGACAGAGGAGGTGACCCCCGTTCCGGGTCGTACTTGGTCCAGCGGGTCTCGTTGGCCATACAACGGGGCGATGCCGCTGGGGTGATGGGTACATTTGGGCCAAGTACGATGCGGACGGGGATTGAGTAGTTTTTGTTTTTAACCGAGGAAAAACACGGAGGTGGTTCTCAAGTCGACGCGTATTTTTTTTTTAGTATGACCACGCATGACTTTTTTCAGAGTAGTCTGATTTTCATGATTCTTTTTTTATTGGAAAGCGTATACCCGAGAGTGGTCCCATTTAAATTTGAAAAAAATATTCCTACCCTAAGGGTAGGAAAACAGGGGATGATTGATTGCTCAGTCGCTGATTGTACTGTTTGACCAGGCATAACTTTTTACGGAGTAGTCTGATTTTCATAATTATTTTTTTATTAGATAGGGTATACCTTGAAGTTGGTACAAGGGTGGGAAAAAGTATAAAATAAAAACTTTTTAAACTAAAAGACTTTAAAGCCGTGGTGACCGAGTGGTTTGACCTATGGCATCTCAAGCAGAGGATCGTGGGTTCAAATCCCGGCTCGCACCTCTGAGTTTTTCGGAATTCATGTGCGAAATTACATTTAAAATTTACCACGAGCTTTACGGTGAAGGAACAACATCGTGAAGAAACCTGCACAAATCTTCGAAGCAATTCAAATGATGTGTGTGAGTTCGCAATCCGCACTGTGCCAGCGTGGGAACTACGGCCCAAGTCCTCTCATTCCGAGAGGAGGCCTGTGCCCTGCAGTGGGACGTATATAGGTTGGGATGATGATGATGATGAACAATGAACAGACTTTAAAACAAATTACCTAAAACTAAATAACCATTTTAGCATGTTGCCGAATTATGGCATCGTTTCTAATCCGATGGCGATAATTTGTTCATTAAGATATGGTGTGGCATTACAGCGGGAAATTTTGCACCTTTCTGCAATTTGATTGAATGGCTTAAAAGACACATAGACGTCATACACTACATTAGGTACTGGGAATTTTTGAGCCGGTCACGACTTTGAGAGGGTCCCAACTGCTGAAGTTTAAGTTACTTAACAGAGTTCTAGGGGTAAAAACTAAAATCAAATAAATAAAAGCAAGGAGCTTGTGCCTTGCCCGTTACGGCGACTAACCCAAAAAATTGAGTTTGAGACTTACCTACCTATTTTGTTTCACCCAGTTTTGAACAAAAAAAAGAGTTTCTGTACATTAAGTTTTATCTACACCCATATAGTAAATCCTCTATTATGCGTTCAAAAACATAGATAATGACCAGTATTACGACATTGGATTCTATTATGAACACGGCAGTATCGTAATGGTCATTACATTACGATACGAAATCTGAACAATTTTTTTACTAATTTAATATATGAATGTAGATAAAATATTGTATGCAACTGTACGTAATTAAGCCTTTGCGCCTCGTTTCATAAAACTACACTCGTGTTGGACTCCTATTACGATACAGTTGCATAAATAATTAGTATGCAATGTACGTAATTAGGCCTTAAAACACTCATGTGACCATGTAATGTTTTAATGACCCCTATTACGATTATTTACGATACAGTTGCATAAATAACTATAAACACATTGCTTACGTAAATATGGTGTTCATAAGTGTCGACATCGGCTCCGGTACAATTATAATACGGAGGCGTTTTCAACTCCCTTCAATTCCATGTGCGACGTGCCCATGAATAAATTCAACTCGTTCAGCGTCAGCGTCTAAAGAATTAGTTGGTAAATCCATTTATATTCCCGTTTTCGAATTAAGTCAGTTAAATGAATTAAACTGTGCACGTCTCGTAAAGTCGTAAATTCTAACAACGAGAGGTTACAGCTCTCTACGTGGTAAATGTGCATGAGGTTTTATGTACGATAAAAATGTGATGTACTTTGCCTGTTGCCACGAGTATTAAAAAAAATGTTTTTTTTTTATTTTCAACTGGATGGCAAACGAGCAAGTGGGTCTCCTGATGATAAGAGATCACCACCGCCCATAGACACCTGCAACACCAGGGGGATTGCAGATGCGTTGCCAACCTAGAGGCCTAAGATGGGATACCTCAAGTGCCAGTAATTCACCGGCTGTCTTACTCTCCACGCCAAACATAACAGTGCAAGCACTGCTGTTTCGCGGCAGGATTAGCGAGCAAGATGGTGGTAGCAATCCGGGCGGACCTTGCACAAGGTCCTACCACCTGCAAATTAACCTGACCTAACCTGAATATCTAGCTAATTTAAGATCTTTATATATTTTTGCAGGGTGGTAGGAGCTTGTGCAAGTCGCCCGATTGCTACCACCATTTGCTCGCTAATCTGCGTGAAGCAGCAGCGCTTGCTTGCACTGTTGTTTTCGGCGTGGAGAGTAAGACAGCCGGTGAATAACTGGCACTTGAGGTATCCATCTTAGGCCTCTAGGTTACAACGCATCTGCAATACCCTGGTGATGCAGTTGTCTATGGCGTGGTGATCTCTTACCATCAGGAGACCCACTTGCTCGTTTGCCACCAGTCGAATAAAAAAAAAAATATATTTTCTATATCTTTACCCAAAATGTGTATGATTTACTTAATTTTAAAAAAGTCTGTACGTATGAATGCTCCTTTGGCACCAGTTACATAATTGTTCAGGAATGTGACACCTAAATATAAGGTGTTAACTGAATATATACCTAGTGCCATCCACGAAGAAGCGTGATTTTGTCAAAAATAGACATTAATTACATTGTATAAGAACACGGCACGCGTATCGTGAATGACTCTACCTATATACTACTGAAAACCTCTGACACCATAAGTTACTTTATTGTATTTGTTTTCTATTATCTTGATCATTATCATCATCATTATCATAATCGTCGTAGGACGTCCACTGTTGTTGTAAGTCTCCCCCATCTCCAGTAGCTTCGGTTGAAAGCAGCCTGCACCACCGTGAAACCTTTTATCTTCTACTAGCTTTTACCGCGCTTCGCACGCGTAACTATTCGGTCTGGTAGTTGCAAATTGAAATTCGGGATTTTACAAAATTCCCCTGGAATTTCCAAAATTTATATCGTGTCTTCATTGAGGTTGTGTTGCGAATAATGTACAAATTCAAGACTCTAACCAGCGCTAAAATTAAAAATTTCCCTATCCAAATTTAAATTCATATCATTTATTCAGTAAATAGGCCGCAATGGGCACTTTTACAACTCATTTTTTTTAAATACCACCAGCACTTCGGAAAGACCATCATTGCCAAGAAGATGCGCCGCAAGAAGCTTGGCAGAAAGTAATTGTTTTCAAAATAAAATAAGTAACAAATAAAATACTTAAAAAACTACAGTAAGTATAAATTAAAGAAAAAATTACAAAATAATAATACAATAAAATACACGGATGTATGGGTCCTTAGTTGCAAAACTATCCGTGGAAATATCCGGATAAAAAGTAGCGTATGTTTAATCCAGACGTCCGGTTACCTACATACCAAATTTCATGCTCTAAGCCAGCGGTTGTTTATTTCAAGAATTTATCCTATCCCGTGGGAATATCGGAATAAAAAGTAGCCTATGTGTTATTCAGAGGTCCACTACCTACACCAAATTTCATGGTTCTAAGCCCAGTGTTGTTAATTTCGAGATTTTTACCCTAGTTATCCGGGAATATCGGCTCAAAAAGTCACTTAAGTGTATTCCAGATGTCCAGTTACCTACTACCAATTTTCATGACCTAGCCCAGCGGTTATTATTTCGAGATTTTAATCCCTATCCCGTGGGAATATCGGACTAAAGTAGCCTATGTGTTATTCCAGCGGTCCACTACCTACATACTCAAATTTCATGGCTCAAAGCCCAGCGCGGTTTGTTATTTTAAGATTTTATCCGCTAGGTATCCGTGGGAATATCGGGTCAAAAAGTCACCCTATGTTTTTATTCCAGACGTCCAACTACCTAAAATACCAAATTTCATGACTCTAAGCCTAGCGGTGTTATTTGAGATTTTATCCCTATACCGTGGGAATATCGGGATAAAAGTATCCTATGTTTTAATCCAGGTTATCAACTAACTTTCGCCAAATTTCATCCAAATCCGTCCGCCGTTTAAGCGTGAAAAAGTAACACATCTCACTCACCTCTCATCACTCAACTCATCACAACTTTCAACATTTATAATATTAGTAGGATTATCTGGATCATCATCATCATCATCATCATGTCAGCCGAAAGACGTCCACTTGCTGGACATACCTCCTCCAAGGCTCTCCACTCAGACCGGTCTTGTGCTTTCCGCATCCACCGCGATCCCGTAATCTAAACCAAGTCTTCGCTCCATCTTGTTGGAGGCCTACCGACAGCTCCTCTCCCGGTCAGCGGACGCCATTCGAGAACCTTCTGACCCCATCGGCCATCAGTCCTGCGAGCGATGTGTATTGTATTGTATTGTAACTCTTTATTTTATATGAAAATTACAACTAACAAGATAAAGAGATGTACACAGAAAAATTATCCCGTAAAGGGATCTCTACCAGTTAACCTTTCCAGGCCAGTTGCCCCGCCACTGCCACTTCAGTTTCGCAATTCTTCGGGCTATGCCGGAATAAAATTAGTACATAATTAGTTATGAGAAGTCGGAAAATTGTAACACTTACTTGAAACGGAGACTGGGTCAAAAAAACAAAATTATTTAAGCTTGCTGTGGAAGTACGGAACCCTGGAAGGTAGTTCTACGAGCGTTTTTAACCGCTATCAGTTGCCTGTCGCATAAATTAAAGAAATGGCAAGCCGTAAGCAAGAAATTTAATGAATTGTAATTATTGTACCGCACACCATATCGTTTTTTAAAAATCCTTCCATTCAACCTGACTCATCTCATTAGTATAAAGCCGGGAATACACACGCCTTTAGCTGGCACACTTGCATTACAGCTCCTTGTACGTGCCTTGTGCGTGCTTGTATTGTACACTAACTGGCATGCCTATATCTCGCAAGCAAGTAGATCGCAAGCAATTTGATTTACTAGCGTGCAATAAGGGAGGGTCGCGGGGGCTGCGAAATTGGCATGAGTGAACGCATGCGACCGCTACTGGCATGCCAGTAGCGAAAAGAAAGACGCCAATCGCATGCAAGTTTAACTTGCAAATGTATTCACTGTGTGTGGTTACTTCTACATGCCATTAACTAATATGTAAGCTACTGATCTGTTTTACAGGCATGTGTATTCCCGGCTTAAGAGACAGATAGATAGATAGATAGAATCTTTATTCAAAACAGCATACAAAGCTCAAAGTACAATAGAAAATATACAATAATACCTTTAAACTTAAAACTAGCACCAAAATAAATTTCACTTATTATTATTTCAATTGATAAATTGAGAGCCCTGCGACGATGTCTAGAATAGGCGCTGACTCAGCATATACTGCAGTAACCTGTAGTGCTGATATTTTGTCAGAAACCCATGGTGTTTGCTGAAAAACCACAGGAAACTGATAGCGGTTAAAACACTCTTAGAACTACTAAGCGAGCGCGTAATGCTAACTGCTAAGGAATGGAATTCCCTCCCGTCGTCTGTATCTCCGGATAATTACAATCTAGGTCTCTTCAAGACTAAAGTGAATAGGCTGTTACTGAACCAGTGAGATATTTACACCTTTGGCCTCATCTGCACTTAACACTAGGCTAGGTGTCTATTGGCGATGGTGATCTCTTACCATCAGGAGACCCACTTGCTCGTTTGCTATCCACTCGAATAATGACATCAGGTGAGATAGGGGTCAATCACCGTCAGTTTTATGTAAAATAAAATACCCTGGAGCACGAGTCAGACTCGTGCTTGACCAGTTTTTAGAAGGGGAAAAAACACGTGTTTCTCTTGTTATTACATCTCAGTGGTTCCAATCCAACACGTGAATTAAATTAAGCTTGGAGAGCCTTACAATAAAACTAGTATCTTTTGTATTTTTAACTGAACCGTCATTTCCAGCCAATGTTCTTCAATTCAATGTACCAATCTGTCCACGGCAGCGTGGACGGAAGACAACAATTTTCACTACGTATGGTCTGCTTTTCGACCAGCAAAGCAAAACCGCCCTTAACACCGGCGACTAAAGTCTTAAATGTACAAGTTTACGTCAAATCCGTCAGCTTGAGCACGTTGTAGAAAATTAGGATTTATGGCCAGTAGTTACGGTCGGTTTTAGGATGCATTACTTTGTAATCGTAAGAGGATTTACTGGTCATTTCAACTATTGTAGAGATGCGATGTATATCGATACATTTTTATCGACACAATAGTTATGAGCTTTTTGAAAAGACACACTCAATTTAGTCGTAATAAGAGGCTGCACGAAGCCTTTAACTTGTGTAAAAGCAATAAACCATACAATACAATACAATTACTCTTTATTGTACACCAGAAATAGTAAGCGATACAGAAAACAGGTACACAGAGAAAATTACAATACCATTACAATTACAATACCATTTTATAAAGTGGTATTTTCCAATATTTTATTTATTTTATAAAAATCTACATTAGGTAAGTATACATCTTTAAAGTAACAATTGAATCTGTAGCTAAAAGTATAATATGAGATAACAAGAAATCGAATCATACAATGTGCTTTAGGACTATGAATGGATTTGTAAATAGCTTAGTAAAGTTGGGGCAAATGTTTTATTTTTTAACATTTTTGAGTCCTGTCCAAAAGGATAAAGGGATTTGGTCTATTTAAATAAGAATTTTCATGTTTGTATTTTTAAATATTACTGGCCGGTTTTACTGTTTGCCGTTTTTTTATGTGTTAAATGCATTATTCTGATTTAGGATAATTTAGTGATCATGAGAAGTATTTTTTTTTTTTTACTTTCCTCGTCTCCTCATAATGTCGCGAGTACATTTTTTTTCTTACACGATTTTGATTGAATAAAAAAACAGTGAACGAATGCTTGTACACTTTTACAAAATGTACCTACATATCCATATTATTTAAGTTGGTATATAAGAATTCTCCTGTCGATGTAAAAGAAAATATAACTACTGCTAAGCATAAAGGTAACTCCTTTTCTTAAGTAAATACCTACTAAATGTATGTAAACAAAATATCAATAATTTATATTTTATCGATAGTTTCCTGACTCATTACTGATTGGTCAGTTTAATTGAAGATTAAAGCGTATTTGCATGTGGCTAGCATATTTAGACATAATGATTACGAAAATAGGGTTTTATTTAAGAAAACGCCTTTTGACGAAGGAGTACTAGTTTGCTTTGGTTGTGTATTGCAATAATGAGCTCTAAAAGAAAAGGTAAGAAAAATCACAATGTTAATAGTTGATTTTCAACGGTAAAAGTAATATGCCAATGATGCTACTTACCAATATGCAAGATAGACATAAAACGAGATCCATCCACTCTACAATGCAGCTGCTCAAGCACACAAAAAGCTATTCCTATTCTGGATAAAAAGGCATTAACCTTTTCCAATAATACTCAGTAATCACTGCTGACTCCGCTAGAACAGAGATTTAGGGGCTCCACAAAAAGCAACCGATATGGTAATCAGGGTCAAGACATCGGCCATAAATTTTCGCTTGAATTAAACTTTGTAAGAAATATCTACTCCTAAAAATAAACTTGGCTTTGTAGGTCGATTGAAGTCAATGTAGCGTAGATATGTAACACTATTAGGAGTTCTGTTTTTGTAACAATATAAATTAATTTAGTTAAGCGATACTTTTTTTGCTGGAAAAGTATGCAAGTTGAAGTAGCATTGGGCGGGCCACATCGCTCGAAGAACAGATAACCTTACATGGCTATATAATTACATCGCTATGTTTTCACTTGTATTATTACCTAGTTGAAGTTGAACGGTTGGAAACTTTTGAGGCAAACCACTTATTACAAATCCATTACGATACTCTTAATGATACTTACGTTGTTTTATACTTGATCTGTAAAGGTAACTTTCAAAGTAAAACAACTTGGTTTGCCTCAGGTTTTTTACAGGTTAATTATAATATACGAATAGATATATTATATAATTAACTGTTTTAGTTATCTGTTTTGTGTTGTTTGTGGTATTTTGAGTGAGTGAAAATCACGAAAATTTTAAACGTTAAACTAACTGTTTTATTTTTTATTTCAGGTAAGCATCCATTATTCTATGTTTTATCATACAACGCGACTGGTAAGTAAGCAATTATCACTTACTTGGACTCCAAACCACAAATCCAACCAAGCGCTAGAAATACCATAAATATAATAAATACAAAATCGAGAAACAAACATTTTCGAGATTCGACAGTAGTGAATAAAGGATCTGTTTTTTGCCATAACTACTACGGAATGCAAAAATATGCAAATCCTTTTGCTGTGGTAAACTTGAAATCAACTATACTCAATATGAAGCCCGCGGTTTCCATGAGTGGCTTACCTATAATAAAAATTATATTGGCTTTTAATGCTGCTAACAAAGCTGTCACTCGCTGCACCATTGTTTAAACACATTTATGGCACAAAAATAAATTGAGTACAGCCTGCCCTAAGTGTACACGTAAGTCACTCCAAAACAAAACAAAAGCTAACAAAGAAACTAGGTAGGTACCGATCAATTATCTCACCGAAACAAATTCTCATTAACAAATACACATTCCCTACGCCTTCGTGTAATGGCAGCCAGTGCCTTGACCAAACACCGTTACTCTGTATAAAAAGTTAATGCTACAAAACATCTCCGGCAGATTTGGAAAAGCGGTCGAGTATTTTGTTGAGATAAATTAGTGTATTCAGCTCCTAATCTACCTTTTATTAGCGTGAGAGGTTTACCGAATTCAGCTTCAAGACGTTTCTTTTTATAGTCACTAAGAAAGAAGTTCGAAAGCAAAAAATGGTAGCTCTTAAACTATTTGGCAATATACTTTACTACTTCTAATAATGACTCATCATCATCATCATCCGTGAAGCCGTGGTGGCCTAGTGGTTTGACCTATCGCCTCTCAAGCAGAGGGTCGTGGGTTCGAACCCCGGCTCGCACCTCTGAGTTTTTCGAAATTCATGTGCGGATCATTTGAAATTTACCACGAGCTTTGCGGTGAAGGAAAACATCGTGAGGAAACCTGCACAAACCTGCGAAGCGATTCAATGGTGCGTGCGAAGTTCCCAATCCGCACTGGGCCCGCGTGGGAACTATGGCCCAAGCCCTCTTGTTCTGAGAGGAGGCCTGTGCCCAGCAGTGGGACGTATATAGGCTGGGATGATGATCATCATCATCAGCCGGGAGACGTCCACTGCTGAATAAAGGCCTCCCCTTTAGAACGCCGCAATGTACGACAACTCGCCACTTGCATTCACTGGTTGCCCGCAACTCTCACGATGTTGTCAGTCCTTCTATTGGGAGGCTTATCAACGCTTCGTCTTCCGCTTTGTTGTCGCTACTCGAGGACTCTTCAACTTGTATATTCTTTGAGCTATATATGTCGGGAATAATTACCACGAGTGCGATTTTACACAGCTATTTAAGTCAAGTGTGTCAAGTGGAAGACGAAGCGTTGGCAGGCCTCCCACCAGGTGGACTGACGACATCGTGAGAGTGGCGGGAAACCGGTGGATGCAAGTGGCAAGTTGTCGTTCATTGTGGCGTTCTAAGGGGGAGGCCTTTGTCCAGCAGTGGACGTCTTCGGGCTGATGATGATGATGATGTGTCACATGAGTAGACATCGGATTTAATGCATTTGTATGCATATGAAAATGCATATAATTCTATTTTTATAGCGTTATTGCATATTTTGATTCTTTTTCATTGACAGTGCTTATTTCAGTTGTTGTACGCGTTAGGCGTATTGTATTAAGCCGTTTTTAAAGAGTTTTTTTTATACAGTTCTGTCTCGCTCGCTGTATTTGTTTATTTATCCACGAAAATCTTATTTTTGGTGAAATAATGCAGCCCGTGAAAAAAAGTACGCTGACTTTAATAGAATCTTGGATAAAAATTCACCCAGGCCAATTTACGACTGATGGCACAGCGATTTTCTGCAAGGTTTGTGAAAAGCACCTTCATCAAAAAAATATCAAATAAAATGTGAAAATAAACGTAAATCCTAATAATAACTGTTTTTATGATTGTGCATATTTAGTGCATATTTCGCCCTTTTTTGCATGCATATTTTGGCATTTTGATAGTGCAGTCGTCTCTAAACATAAGCTGCTATCTATCTTGACTTAGCGGTCGTTATTGTTTAATGAGGATCAGTAGTTTATCTCCATGACGAATTTCTTGGGATGTTTTCTTTTTTTTTTGTAATATAGTGGCTCTTCTTTTCGTGCCTTCCATGCAGCCAGAGCTGGAGTCCCGAGTTCGTACTTGGCAATAGAGAGATGTTCCCCACTCACATTAGGTCCCTTCGTTTTATTTTATGACTTTATGAATGGCGTCTGATGGGTCATTTTATCCTAAAACAAAATTTAATTAAAGACATTTAACTACCTACCAGCCTACCAGGAAAATTTTGGAGACACAGATAAACGGTCTGTATCACTTCGTGTAAAAGCAACTGGTCTAAATAGTGTAGGTGGTCTAAGAAAAACAACTCCAAGTAACAAGAGTGGTCTATATAGCAACGGTCTAAGTAGCTAGTGGTCATAAATGGGGTGTTACATACATAACTAAAAATTGCTAAAGCTTTTCAAACTTTTTCCGAGTTGATTATCAGAACTGAGAATAAGCTTAATCAATTAAATCGAAAATACAAACTGAAACAGAGATGCACAGAAAAACCAGAAAAAGAGACCAGCGCTGCCGCGTGCTATACCGCTACGCCACCACTGGACAGTAGTACAGACACAAATTTCTCCTATTCATCACATATCTCAGTTTTTTTGTTTCTTATTTAGTCACTTAAGCAGCGACACTAGAGAAACTTTCAGCACCCCATCGGAACTAACCCAGCGCTGGTCTCTTTTTCTGGTTTTTCTGTGCATTTCTGTTTCAGTTTGTATTTCGATGTGGATTTTACGGGATGACCGTAAAACTAAAAAAAATTGGAGTTGAAATAAAAAATACAAAAAGACTCCAAAAACCAATAGTCACGACCAGGCTTGCATGCAAGAAAATTTATGGAAATAAAATTTGTTGACCCGTGAATAGCTCACTGAATAAAAAAAAAACATTTTTATACTCTCACTGCAGTAAACCGAACGGATTATGACATCTATATTGCTCTAGGGACTTTGTCGTAGTCAGGTAGCTAGCATTTTACGGCATAGTATGGACGTCCCTTTAGTGCTGCTTTCAAGTAATAAATAAAAGATTGTGGTGCTACAGGGCTCCATTGGTAGATCCGCCGTTATCTGAGACTATTTTAGCTTTTTTTTTCTCTATTTTAACAGAAAGGAGCATAAATGTATTGGAAGATATCTAGAGGCGTTTTAAAATTTATCTGGAATATTTTCTTATTATTTTATACTAGCAATTACCCGCGGCTTCGCACACGAAGCCGTTAGGTTCAGAATTTGAATAGAAAATACGTAAATTCGCGAAAATTTCCGTAAATTTCCGTGGGAATTCCCAAAACCGTGGATTTAATTAAAGTTGCGCGAAAAACAACAGCGCTCAAATTGTATGTCTCTATCAATTGAAATTTTGGGATTTATTTCCGATTTCGTGGTAATATCCAGAAAAAAGTAGCCTGTGTATATGAGTGTGTGTGTTGTGCTATCTACGTACCAAATTTAATTCAAATCCGTTCAGCCGTTTTACCGTGAAGAAGTAACAAACGTGCACACACACATACTCAATGCTAAACATAACGTTTATTGCAATATCACTTTGCAACACTAAAACCAAAGTGTGGTTAATGTATTTATATCAAAGTCAAAGTCAGAATATCTTGATATATTATACATAATCTGCTATACCTACACCCTGTAGATCGGTAGACGACTGCTACCATCTGTATCTATGATACAATTTCCCAAGCCAAGCATATTTCAATTTTATATTTACGATAGATGATGGAAAATAGCAATAAAATAGCTTCCTCTTACTAGGGCGTCTACACTTATGGAAATAAGATGAGTATAATAATAGCGCAATAGTTTGTGGTATAAATGTGGGAGTTCTTATTTGGAGTTTTTGTAAGTGTGGGTAGTAGTAAAAGGTGAGAGGTTTGTCCAAATTGGTAATATTACATTACAATAGTTGTGTGTTTGTTTTAAAAAACCTTTTATTATATTGTCACCATCGTCATCGTCAGTAAAAAGCAGAGGGATGCTTTATTATTAAAGGATAAGTTTAATAATAAAACATCCCTCTGCTTTTTACTTTTATTTCCTACTCTTTTTGATATTTATGTGAAAATTATAACTTAAATATGTTATAAATGTTATATACTCAACCTATATTATTGCAACAGTTACAATGATATGACGAATCTAATGACATCTCATGTAATCCGTCCACCCGTTTAGGCTGCAGAAAGAACCAAAGAAATATACATACTTACCTACCTACATACATACGCTCGAAAAACAACCTTCCTTCGTTCAAGGTAAAAAGCACTGGCCATTATGTTGAGAATGATGACTGTAATATTCGCTTGGCCTAAAAACCTGATTCAACCCTTTAACTTTCCACAGAAAAAAAACAACTTTTCACGACCCGCTTATTAATTTCCCGTGCGCCGGATTGTATCGCGGTTCATTAATCATTGCACTCCATTGTCTGCGCCAGAGTGCGGGGCGGCACGCACGTATTCAGTTTTGGAATTATGATTTTAGCTTAGAATCCCACCGTGAAATTGGATACCTACCTAGTCTTTAATTATATATAATAATAAATAAATAAATAAATCGAGCGAGAGCGAGCAAGCCGGAAAGAGTTCTATCAATTATTATTTAGATGTAAAATACGTCGGAATCCAACATCCGGGAGCCGGACACTTGGCACTCAACGCTTTTTAACAGGCTGCCGGGAGCTGGTCGCTTACCACGCCAAGCTTTTTTGACAGCTGCCGGGACCATCACTTGCCAACTGAAGAGATCCCTTACCTTGAAAGCTCCGATGTCGTAGTTGTTTGGAAATACTGCTGAAGGAAGTGATTCCACAATTTCACTGTACGCAGCCATTCATCAGATAGCAGATCATAAAATAGCATAGGAGGGGGAAAATGAGCATGCGGATCACCTCACATGAGGGGTATCACAGGTTGCAGACCCCTTTGAGCTAACCTAACCTAACCTAACAGGCTCGTTTTTTAAAGATCCCTAACCCTAACTGGGAATATTGACTCAGAAAGCTGGTTCTATATTTTTGTCGTGTTTTTTTCTTTTTGTGATTTCGTAAAATCTTGCTGTTCTGTATTTTTTTGCAAATAACGAATACTTAGATGTTTCAATCTCTTTTTATTTCTATAACAGTTATATTTATTATTTATTTCATCGATCATTCCAATTTCTTAATTTTAACTTTTTGTTCATGTTTTTACCCTTGATTATTGTTATTATTACTTTAAAATTTAATTCTAATTTTATTTTTGGCTGACATTTTATTGTAATTTACCACTATGATTATTATTATTTTTTGTATACAATTTGACGATCCTTTTGTGAATTTCTTATAATTACCTGACATGTATATATAACGTATTTTTTCATTAGGTAATAAATAAATCTAATCTCATCTAGGTGCAGAACTTTGCTGCGAGATTTCAACCTATTTTAGGGTAGTTAGTTTTTTATGTTGAAAAGGCAAATAGGAAGCGAAAATGGTAGCATGAAAAGGCAAATTGGGTTTAGACGTGGCTTTAAGAGTGGCTGCCAGCATTCAACGGAAACTAATGAGTGTTATGCTATAATGAGAAATTATGTGGTAAAAAGCCAGAGAAGCAATGATGAATTAAACACGAAAATTTGACGACTGGAGAGCTAAGCGGTTAGAGAAAGTGACTAATAAAGCTTTCTGGGTTCGATCCCCGGTTGGGGCGGATATTTGTTTGAATAATACGAATTTTTGTTCCCGGGTCTCAAAAGATCTATCCAACGATACCGACACTATAAGGTTAAACAAGAAACGTGTCCGACACGCTCTTGGCCGGTTTTTTTTATTTTATTTCATGTCATGTTTGAGAAAAGCACTATACAAGCCTCGGCCGGAACGTGGGGTTGCCGGCCTCGCATCCCTATCCGGCCTCGCTACGCTCGGCCATCTATATCTGCTTGGCCGGCAACCCCCTACTTCCCGGCCTCTTCAGTAATGTACTATTATGTGGTACTTTGGCTCATATACGCGTTCAACTTTAAAATGTTTGGTAAAAAGATACGTAACCCAAGATACTTGGAGAAATCAAAAAAAAATAATACAATCATTTATTTATTAGTCTGTAATTCTCGTGCAAAGTTGACATCTTTTTTTTGACGACTTTTGAGCTCCTGTAATTCTGATATTACACATTTATACAAAAATCTGAAAAACCACAGGCATACATATTTACGTCTAGTCCATACTTACAAAATTTCATCTATTTCTGTCTAGTTTTCAAATGAGACCGGGACTACGTTTGTATGGAGAATGGAACGAAGAGACATCTCTTAAATGGACCAATGAAACAAGCGTAGTATCGCTGCGTTTCCTTATTGAACAGTTGATAGCAGTGCACGTGCGCAGTAATGCGCACGACCTTCTTTACGCATTTGCAATGGTGATAAGCGGAATGATTTGAAATGGAAACCGCTAGAACTTGGTATGATGAATAAGCGCATAATTATGTTCTTACTTAATCATTAGATACAGCAGTTGGATTGAAATTCCGGGATTTTAAGAGATTCCCGGAATGTACATCGTGGTTTTCATTGACGTTACATTAAAAAGTACCGTTCCAAATTTCATGAGTCTAGCTAATAACTGTTATTTCGAGATTTTATCCTTATCCCGTAAGAATATCGGGATAAAAAGTAGCCTATGTGTTATTCCAGATGTCCAGCTATCTACATACCAAATTTCATCCAAATCCGCACAGATCGTATTGTACATAAGATAGTTTCTATTTATGTTGTCAGAATTCGCCGGAAATTTATAAATCATCGTTTTATTATAATTTTTCTTTGTTTAGTATAAAAATGTAGTAGAACTTTGGCACTACGATAAATTGCGGCTTTAAAAAGTTTGAAAGAAATTTTACGATTTCCGATTCTGCGGAACGAAATTTTTGATATTGAAGGAAACTTGTCTAACTTTTATTTTTACCGCAATGGCTTAGGATAATTAAAAAAACCGGCCAAGCGCGAGTTGGATTGCTCACCAAGGGTTCCGTACAAAGTTTCTACTAGAGATGTGCTGTGCGAGAATAGATAAATGAAAGAAAGAAAGAAAGAAAGGTTTATTTTGGCTCCAAAAGTACCACCTAAAACTAAGACTAGAACTAGCACTAAAACTATGTTACTTGGGTGCACGGCAGGATACCAAAAAGGGTCTCCACTCAGGGTCTCATGTGTTGCCGCACATTATGTGCAGTAACGCTGGTTTTCTGTGGAGCCCATACGAAGCGTCTATTGGTTCATGAAGAAGACATCCTCGCAACACATCCTCGCACTCTGTCTGGTGCTCTCTGGGCGCAAATAAAATGTAATATCAAATTTTTCCGTTGTATTATTTTCGTCAAGTTTGCCACACTCTTTGATGTGGCCCATAAAAGAAGGTCCAGTGAAATATTAAAAAAACTACATAAACTCGCTCGTAAAACTGAATAAAGAGCAATAAATGAACTACTTAAACTCAATATTTTCAGCTATTGGATCCCAGTGACCATCGTGTAATTTTCCGAATAGCTATCTTAACCTTCATCATCATCATCATCATCATCATCATCATCATGATTATCAGAGGTTCTCCATGAATTACTATTTATTATTTTTAATAGTACTTTTGCTACTGTGTTTTCGTACGGTGAGTGGGAGATCCGGGGCCCAAGTAGAGACCCTTCCCCCCTCCTCCCCCATTAGCCCCTTTTTAGGCCGACAACGCACCCGCGCAGTCTTAATAAATGCTCTAGGTGTTAATGGGCGGCGGTGTCACTTACTATCTGGTGAACCGCCTACTCGTTTGCCAGCTATTTAATATAAAAAAATTACGTCACACATTTTTTAGGGTGGAGGCGGTCAGTGGTTTGTGGACAGGGACAAAATGATTGTAATGGTCATTGCAATTCTTGTGACAAGGGTCAA